>NW_021156784.1:0-2052 GCF_002837175.3 Physeter macrocephalus | reverse complement strand
CCCTGCATCGGCAGGTGGACGCGCAACCACTGCACCACCAGGGAATCCCTGTCCTGACATTTTTAAAACACTCCACCCAACAACAGTAAAATGCACATGCTTTTCAAGTGTACACAGAACATTTATCAAGATAGACCATATTCTAAGCCATAAAACAAGTTTCAGTAAATTTAACAGGATTAAAGTCATACAAAGTATGTTCTCTGACCACAGTGAAATTAAATTAGAAATCAATCATGGAAAAATGTAGAGAAAATCCCCAAATATTTAGAAACTAAATAATACTCTTCTAAAAAACCTCTGAAGCAAAGAAGAAATAAAAAGAGAAATTAGAAAGTATTTTGAACTGTATGAAAATAAAAACACACCATATCAGCACTTGTGGAATGTTGCTAGAGAGGTACTTAGGAGAAATACTATAGCAAGAGATGACTGTTGTATAAAAGAAAAAAGGTCTCAAATCAATGCATTCATCTTCTTCCATAAGAAACTTGAAAAAGAAGAGCAAATTAAAACCAAACTCAGTATAGAAAGGAAATAATAAAGACTAAAGCATAAATCAATGAGATATAAAACAAACAAACAAAGAGAAAATCAATGAAATAAAAGCTGGTTCTTTGAGATCATTAAAATTGATCAACTGTATCCAAACTGCTGAGGAAAAAAGACAGAACACACACATTAGCAAAGTAAGGAACCACTGGGGTAATATCACTACAGATTCTACAGATATTAAAAGAATAATAAGGGAGATGTTATGAACAACTTTATCCTATAAATTGAACAACTTAGATATATTGCATGAATTTTCTTGAAAGCTACAAACTACCAAAGGTCATTCAAGAAGAAATAGATAAGCTGAATACCTTAAGTCTCTTTAAGAAATTGAATTTATAATTAAAAATGTTTCCACAAAGAAGCCATCAGACTCAGATGGTTTCACTGGTGAATTCCACCTAACATTTGAGGAAGAAATAATACCAATTCTACATAAACTCTTCAAGAAAAATGAATAGGAGGAAATACTTTCCTACTGATTCTTCGGTGCCAGCATTACCCTGATCCCAAAGTAAGATATTATAAGAAAGAAAGCTACTACTTGATAAATTTGACTTCATCAACATTAAAAAACTTCTGCTTTTTGAAAGATACTGCTAAGAGAATGAAAAGACAAGGCACAGATTGGTAGAAAATATTTGCAAAGCATATGTTTGATGAACTACATGTATTCAGAATTTATAAAGAGCTCTAATAACTCAATTAGAAGAAAACAATCAACCCAATTACAAAATGGGTAAAGATTTGAAATGACATGTCGTTAAAGAAGGCACTCAATTTGCAAGTAAGCACATGAAAATATGCTCAATATTATTAGAAATTAAAGAAATGCAAATTAAACCCATAATTATATACCATTAAATACTTATTAGAAAGACTGAAATTAATAAGGGTGACTTTACTGAGTGCTGGTGAGGATGTGGAGGAACTGGAACTCTCACACACTCTTGTTGGGTGTGTAAAATGTTACAGTCACTTCAGAAAAACATGGGGTATGTTGTTAAAACTTTAAACATGCACCTAGCATATTATCCAGTCACACAATTCTTAGGTTTTTACCAAAGAGAAAAGGAAGTATATGTCCATTTAAAGTTTTGCACATGAATGTTCATAGCAGATTTATTTGTAATAGCCCCAAACTGGAAATAACCCAAAAGTTCATCAACAGGTGAATGGATAAACAAATTGTGATATATACATGCAATGGAATACTACTTAGAAATAAATGGGAATAAACTATCGATGCCAGCAACAATGTGGATATATTTCAGAATAATTTTGCTGAGTAAAAGAAGCCAAACCAAATCTAAAGTAGCTTGTATGTTTCCATTTATATAGTATTCCTGAAAATGCAAACTAATCTGTAATAATGGAAAGCAGATCAATGGTTACTGGGGGTGGGGGTGGGATCAGGAGGGCAAGAAGGCAGGATTGCAGTGGAACATGGAGAAATATTTGGGGGTGATAGATACACTTTTTTTTTCTTTTTTTTTT
>NW_021156783.1:0-2052 GCF_002837175.3 Physeter macrocephalus | reverse complement strand
GTGTGCGTGTGCGTGTGCGTGTGAGTCTTAACTTCATCTCAACCTTGCACCCTAAAGGAAGCCAACGGCCCTGTCCTGTGAGGGACCCTGTGCTGTGAGCTGCCCTGTAAGGGGCCAACAAGTGAGGAGCTTCCGTCTCCTCCACCAGCCACAGGAGTGAGCGAGATTCCTCAGCCCCTGGCATGACGTGGCCCCAGCTGACATCTTGACTGGGACCTCATGATAGACCCTGATTCAGGACCAGCCAGCTCCGCTGCTCCTGGTTCCTGACCTCCAGAGACCAAGGCAATAAATGTTTGCCACGGGGAGCTGCTAAGTGCCGGGGCCACTTAGCAGTGAGGTCAGGGAACGTGGGATTTGTACCCTTTGTACCCTTTGACCATCACCTCCCCGTTTCCCCCTCCCCAGGCCCTGGTGACCACCCTTCTACTCTCTTCTATGGGTCCGGCTGTTTTAGATTCCTCATATAAGTGGTACTATGTAGTATTTTTCCTGTGTCTGGCTTACTTGGCTTAGGATAACGTCCTCCACGTTCATCCATGTTGTTGCAAATGGCAGGATTTCTTTTCTTTAAAGGCTAAATAATATCCCATTTTGTGTATATACCACATTTTCTTTAGCCATTCCTCAGGCAATGCACATTTAGGTTGCTTCCATGTTTTGACTATTGTGAACAACGCTGCAGTGAACACGGAGTGCAGATACCTCTTTGAGATCCTGCTTTCAATTCCTTTGAGTGTGTACACAGAAGTGGCATTGCTGGATCATATGGTAGCTCTATTTCTAATTTTTTGTCTGGCTTTGGTGTCAGGATAATGCTAGCTTCATAAACCGAGTTTGGAAGTGTTCTTTCTTCCAGTTTTGGAAGAGTTTAAGAAGCACTGATATTAATTCTTCTTGAAATGTTTGGTAGAATTGCCTGTGAAGACTTGGCCCTGCGTTTTTCTTTTCTGAGAGGTGTTTGGTTACAGATTCAATCTCCTTATTTATTATTAGTCTGTTCAGGCTTTCAATTTCTTCTTGGTAGGTTGTATGTTTCTAGGCATTTATCCATTTATTCTAGGTTGTCCAATTTATTAGTATATAATTGTTCATAATAGTTTCTAATTTTTTTTATTTCTGTGGCATCTGTTGTAATGTCTTCTCTGTCATTTATGATTTTATTTATTTGAGTCTTCCCTCTTTTTTTTGCTTAATCTTGCTAAGGATTTCTCTTTTTTTTTTAATCTTTTCAAAAACCACCTCTTAGTTTCATCTACTTTTTCTACTGTTTTCCTATTTTCTAATTTTATTTATTTATGGTCTGATCTTTATTTTTTCTTTCCTTCTACTAACTTGGGGTTTCGTTTGTACTTTTTCTAGTTCCTTGAGGTGTAAATTTAGGTTATTTGAGATTTTTCTTTTGTGATGTAGGTATTTATTTGTACCTTTTGGTACTGCTTTTGTTACATCTTTTCAGTTTGGGTATGTTGTATTTTCATTTCCATTTGTCTCAAAATATTTTCTAATTTCCTTTAAGTTTCTTCTTTGATCCAATGTTATTCAAGAGGGTGTTGTTTAATTTCCATCTATTATGAATTTCCCCATTTTCCTTCTGTTATTGATTTGTAATTTCATTCCATTGTGGTCAGAAAAGACCTCTGGGATGATTTCAATCTTAAATTGGTTAAGACTTGTTTTGTGATCTATCATGTGATTTATCCTGGAGAATTCACCTGTGCTTGAGAAGAAGCTGTATTCTGCTGCTGTTGGATGTTTGATATATATCTGTTTGGTCCATTGGTTTATAGTGGTGTTCAACTCTGCTGTTTCCTTATTGATTTTTGTGTGGATGTTCCATCCATTACTGAAAGTGGAGTATTCAATTCTCCTACTACTATTGTATGGCCATATGTTTCTCCCTTTAGATCTGTAGATGTTTGCTTTATATATGTAGGAGCTTTGATGTTGGGTGCATATTTATTTATTTATTTTTATATACATTAAAAAAATTGAAGTGTAGTTAATTTACAATGCTGTGTTAGGTTTACAGCAAAGTGATTCAGTAATATA
>NW_021156782.1:0-2053 GCF_002837175.3 Physeter macrocephalus | reverse complement strand
AGAAACTTTCCACACCTATCTGGTTACAAAGTATTTATTTATGACTCCCTTGTTACAGCTTTTAAGTATTTCAACTCCAAAGAGGAAGACTGGGTAAGGAAAATACTGTGTCACTGATGTAAAAATTAAAAAGGGTGACATGCAGACATAGCAGATGTTCTGAAAGAGAAATCACAATGTGAAAAAAAGAACTGTGCTAATTCCACTCACAAGCATAAATTAAACTAAAATTAGAAAATGCAGAATACTGAATTCAGATTTTCATCAAGTTCTTTACTCAAATCCATAATTACGACAACAGATTTGTGACTGGTATTACCATGTTCCCATAAGCAAATATATCAGATGAGAGAAAGATGAAGTGAGGGAAAATGTCTTTGCTTTTGTTTAATGCTAAATTTTAAATAGTTGTAAATGTAGGATTTTGAATAATTCATAGGATAAAAGAATGGTTTCATGAATTTACCATATATAATAGTGCAAAACATATTTTGAGAGGAGAACAAATTAGAGGCAATGACATTCAAAAAATCTCAAGTGGATAGTTTAATAATTTGTAGTTTGATAAACTGTCAGCTTGAACTCAGGAGCCACTGAGTTTTGCCCTAATGAAAATAAAGCACTTTTAAA
Organism: Physeter macrocephalus; assembly: GCF_002837175.3. Taxonomy (NCBI): domain Eukaryota; kingdom Metazoa; phylum Chordata; class Mammalia; order Artiodactyla; family Physeteridae; genus Physeter; species Physeter macrocephalus. Next base: position 1,423 of record NW_021156782.1, on the reverse strand, counting down.
ATTAAAAAATAACAATACTAATAAACTCAAATCTTTTATAAGACCGTAAGTTCACATATGGAAAGGTGGAAATTCTTAGCCACGTTTTTGGTTTTTAACCCTTAAGCATATATTCAGCCACACCTTTCCTGTCTCCCTTTTTAAACAACAAAGCTATTGTTAGGCGACAGAACTATAAAACTCAGTATGGATATATTAACTATATACTCATCATGCTAGTTTAATGCCTAATTTAAAATTTGTTTTCTCGCCATCAAGAATATAAAACTTTTTTCTCTAAGAAGAGATATGTGAACTGACTTATTTCATATGAAGCTCTCCAAATAAGTAGTACCTGTCGATGATATGAATTCCCATGATGAAAGGTTGCATGTCTGGACTTTGAGGGTAGCAAAGTTTACACTTGGTGTGGGCGCTAAGCATTGTCCCATCATTCAATATGAATCTATAGGATGGGCTGGAGGCAGTGCCACGAGTCATCACTGTTTCAAACAAAAGAGAAACCTAGTTAAAATTCTGACACTTATACTTTGGGCAAAGGAGAGTTACCAAGCCTTATTTCTACCTAGAACTTCATTTAAATTCCCTTCCACCTGCTGCCTGCTCAGACTCAAAATACAGTCAGATAAAGCAGATATCTGAGGGGGAAAAATGATTCTGGGTGAAATATACAATCTGATGACAAGTTTTAATTTAGTCCTACTTGAATGGGTGCCTCCTCACAGAAGTTATGATTATGAAGAAACCACAAACCACAAAAAAATCAACCTTAATCTTTCCCTATAATGGGGCAGCTCCTTAAATTTATTAAGTGTTCATTAAAAATACCAAGAAGTAATTTTCTCCCCTCTCATTCTCAGTATTATCTCTAACAAGCTCTCCCCCCACCTTTGGCTGGCTGATTTTTAAAAACAGCTTTATTGAGGTATCATTAATATACTATAAAATTCATCCTCTAAGTTTTGATTAGTTTGCAGAGCTCTTTAACTGAAATTCAAATTTAATTTTTCACTCAGGAATGTGAATTGATAAGGTCCCCACTTGTCAAATTATTATAGTCATATACATTATTTTTGATGTTTGAATTTAGTTTAGTAAGCAAATTAAGATAAAGCCACTGATTACTAATATAAAATAAAAACTAGGTTAAGGCAGTCAAATCACTGTATAAACAACACGATTTACTTTTGTCTTAAAGCTTTATTAACAACAGATAAAATTCTAACTCTACTGGTAAATATTTATGAAATATGTAAAGGCTCTACCAGACTACTAAGTAAGAAAATGTCATTGATATTTCAGTAATAGAATTCTTTTTTAAGAAAGATTTAATAGGTAGACTCAGCTATACCAAGGTTAAAAATCATATCCACTAGGGCTTCCCTGGTGGCTCAGTGGTTGAGAGTCCACCTGCCGATGCAGG
>NW_021156780.1:1835-2053 GCF_002837175.3 Physeter macrocephalus | reverse complement strand
CATCACGGGTCTCTCGCGCTTCCTGAGCTCTGCATCACGCTCTACGAATACTGTAGAGAAATACCGCTTCACTTGCTCACTTCTGTCTTTGATGACGTTTCTTGATGAGCGGAATACTCAAGATCTGCCCTGACTTTTGAAGGGAGCGTTTCGACTTCTACATCATCCCTGCTTTGTCTCTTCTGCATTATTAGTGAGCTGTCATCAGCTTTGTGAGA
>NW_021156780.1:0-454 GCF_002837175.3 Physeter macrocephalus | reverse complement strand
TAACACGACTGTTAAAAAGCAGACAGCTAGTACTCCCCGCCGGTTAAAGCAAAGCAGAGCGCTGGAACGAATGACGATGAAACACGCAAGAAACTGACCTGTGACGAAGGTAGCAGCCTTGTATTGCCGCTCGGCTAAGCCCTCGGGGTCAGCCTGCAGCTGTATATCTACAACTTTCTCCATTTGCGCATTCAGTGCCGCTGTCTCTTCTTCATACTGAACGTCACCGGCATCAACATAACCATACACAACGAGCTACTTTCATACACACCGCATTGGTGCGGCGTTAGCCTGCAAATTATTCTTTTGAAATTTTCGCTTTGTTCACGCCATCTTCTCGGTACACGTCAAATCTACATCTGTGACCTGGCGCTGCAGTTTCTAATCTTCTTGTCGTGCGTGTTGCCCCTTTCACATGTATGTCCGCACGCACAAATGTAGGTACACATTTGTC
>NW_021156779.1:1425-2053 GCF_002837175.3 Physeter macrocephalus | reverse complement strand
CGCCGCAGGCAGTGCAGTTTCGAATGTAGCCGCCACTGCTCTTGCTGCGACTCCTACTGCGGCTCTGCCAGCGGCCCTAGCCCGGCCTACGCGGGTCACAGTAACAGCGGCAGCAGCAGTAGTAGGTAGTACTCTCTTCTCCGGTATTCGTCAATTGGCCGCTGGGCGCATAAACTGAGCAAAGAAGGTAGCGAGATCTCCGCTGTAATTCCGTGAGCCGTGCCTCATGACTCACGGAGGTCTTTAGAGAGCGTTTTGTCTATCTCTGTCCGAAGAGATGTTGTGCCACAGCGGGAGCAACGGCACTGCAATCCTTTTTCTCTCTTCTCCAGCCGGTCTGTAAGCCAAAATTCCCTTCGGATACATGAGTTGTGTCTGCATTCCCTTTTCCCCTCTTTTGTATGTACCACTCCCTCCTTGCCGTCGTCGTCGTGTTCTGACATCCCTTTTCTCTCTTCGTCGTACATGTATCTTTTCCTTTAAATACACAACCCAACTTCTTCTGCTTCCTCTTGCCTTGCACTGCCGGTGGCCATACGGAGAAGCCATCCCTCCCGTCGCGCACAAGAGAAACGAATGCTTAATCTGTCTCTGGCTTCTCTCTCTCTACTCTGTGTCACCACCCACA
>NW_021156779.1:0-1205 GCF_002837175.3 Physeter macrocephalus | reverse complement strand
TCACGCAGCAGATAAGCGGCGTACGTAGCTGCCTCCTTTCTTGGAAACGGAGGAATTAAGAAGAGTGTTGCTCGATTACTCTCGACTTATACAAAGGAAATCTCACTTTCGACAAGGAGAGCGAACAATTGTTCTGCTTCTTGAAGCCGACTTTCCCTCATTTTATGTGTTCCGTGTGACACGAATGTCACGTCGCCTTCCACGTGCATCAGGAGAACGGCCGTCCGTCCCTTCATGTACTCTGGGTTTCTTCGAATATGCGTGGAAACAAACTTTCTGCCTCTTTTCCCGCCTACACGACAAAGTAGATCAAGTCTCTGTGCTTGTGACCGAGTGCCTCACTCGACCCAGGCAGAAGTCAAACCGACAGGTAGGCCACTCTTTCTTTTCTTCAGCATAAGAATGCCAGTGGATCTTCTTCCCCTAGACACATCAGCTGGACGCCAGAAAATAATCTATTACTTCTTTTTCTGTTCATCGGTGACCACGGATGAGGGCGTTGACTATCTCTTCTCCCCAGAAAAGTAGCTCTCTTCCCCTCTATACGACGGCGCGCTGGAAGAGGAATCTCCTGTTTCCAGCAAGCTCTCCTCCAAACACTATCTGTCTACACATCAACAAAAGGAGACAGAACCCCGTTACTCGATCCGTTCTTTTCCTTTCTAAGATGTCGACCGAATTGCTCCTCTCCTCGGCGGATGGGAATAAAGATCCACCATCCTTTCTTTTCGATACGAAACAAGTTCTTCCAAGCTGCCGCCGCCTGCAAATGCAAACGTTTCTTCTCCTGCTCCCTACCGCAGGAAAGATGCGCGACGAACGTATATATACTTGTCGCGCACGACGCGGAAATGCGAACGGTTCAAGCCATGTGGAAAAGCGAGCAAGCAAAGAACTTTCCCTCATGATAATAAGCAATGAGACAGGGTACCTCTCCCAGACGGCCAGAAGGACTTTTCCCCCTCAACGTAAAGTGGGCAAAAACAAACATTTGTTTCTCTACTGGACGGTCACAGAACGACTTTTCTGGATTGGCAGACGCTGAGGAAAGACTGTTCTACCGAAAAAAAAATTTTCTTTGCTGGAATGCAGAGCCGACAGGATCTGCAGCGACAGTCACGGTAGAAGCCCAGAGAAAGGAAAGGCTTGTTGCAGTGTGTACAGCGTAATGAGTCGTCGCCCACCAAAACCATCGATTACTAGTA
>NW_021156778.1:0-2053 GCF_002837175.3 Physeter macrocephalus | reverse complement strand
AAAGTCACACGTTATCTCTCAACAGGTGACCCCTCCTACCCAGACCCCTCCATCCGGGTCACATGTCCACAGTCCCAGGGTGAACCGCCCTCCGCAGACTCCACCAACTGGGGTCACACGTGCACATTCTCCAGGGTGACCTCACCTCCCCAGACCCTGCACCTGGGGTCACACATCCCCTTTGTCAGGACACCATGGCTCTGCTCTTGGCTCCCTAATGTGGAAACAAGCTGGGTTCCTGGGACCTCCTGGGATGGGAAATAGTGTAAGGTGGGTCTCCTCTCCCCACACTTGTCCCACAGAAGTCCTCCTCTTTTCACTTTGGTTCTGTGCGATTTTACCTCTTTTTAAAGCTTTCAAGCTAGAGTTGAACACATTACTTGGTTCTGGCAGGTGCAGTCCTTTCTTGTCTCCCTTACTTGTTGAGAAAACTCACAGGACAGCACGGCTGAAAGCCGAAGGGCAGCTCTGGATCCTGCTGAGTAGGGACGGCAGACAGGAAGGAGAGCTCAGCAGCAGCCTCAGCTGTTGCCCATCGGCCTTTTGCCCGATCTGCCTGCCCTGCAATCAATTCACCAGCTAAACCTGCCTCCCTACGCACCATGCACGTGCTGGCAAATTGGAATAATCGGCAGGTAGCCCTCCTGAGGATTCTCCACGAGCCCCAGGGAAGGTGAACCTTGCAGGAATAAAGACTAAGGCCCCGACCATAGCACTGACCCTTGGGAGGACCAGGTCACCACACTCAGAAGAGAGGGTGGTACCTAGACAAGCCCACCTCAGCTCCAGACCCCAGATATCTAAGCACTGACCTTCTGATGCAGTCACGGAGCTTCCCAGTACTGAGGCCAGGCTGGGTTTCTACCCAGGTCCCCATACTCCTAGCGTACACAGAACATGGTCAGGTCTAAATCTTCTTATTATAGACAACACACGGTCAGCTCTAAACATAAACAGTAGACAGGACATGGAGAGGACTAAATTTACCGTGTAGACAGAACTTGATCATGTTTAAACTAGCTTAGGGCTGATCTCATAGGAGGTACAGATCACACATATGGGTCTCTCATCTTTGGACACCCACATCAGGAAACTGAACAATATCGTTGTCACTAAACATTTCAACAGGCAAAACAGAAATGTTACCAGTGTCTCTGGCCACCTGATGGTCAGGATCCCCATGTGATCCAAGAACTTCTTAGAGCCCAGTCTGCTGCCAGAACAGAAAAGACCTGGCCGGATTCCAGCCTCCCAGGCTTCCAGAAGGAGGCGGCCGCACAGGAGGCCCAGGCAGGACAGTTCTGCATGGTGCGGGCCGAGAGAGCCTGTCTGTCCATTCCGCTGGCCGATTCCGGGCGGGGCGCTCAGGGCCGCTGAGAGCCCTGCACTCAGGTCCTGCCTCCCTGCAGCGTGTGCGTGTGTGTGTGTGTGTGTGTGTGTGTGTGTAGAGGGGGCTGTGGCTGACGGCTCCCATGGCTCCCATCCCGAGCACCGCGCTGTCTTCGAGGGGAGACACGGGGAGAGGTAGGGGCACAGAAGCCGTTGGAGCAGAGAACCCACCGCGGAAACGCTTGCACACTGGCACGCCCCACCCGGGGACCCGAGAGCCCATTGTGGGGCGAATGTCACCCCCAGCCGCCACCCCAGAGGACAGGGTGCCTGCTCTTTCAACAGCACAGGGTCTCACATGAAATAGACGCAGTGGGGACTGTCACCCCCCCACTCCTGTAGCTGAGTTTGGGGAGAATGAACCCCTTTGACTGGGCAATGGGACCGTGTGATGAAAGATGTGGCGCCCCATCCAAGTCGGGGCCTGGCTGAGAGATGGGAACACAGGAGCCACGTGCGGGCCTGGAGGCCAGGCCAACAGGAGGGGCACCCCCAGCCCTGGCCGGGCTCTCCAACTGTGACATTGTAGCTTATAGGGGACCCGGGGCGGGTGACTGACGTAATGGGGTCCTAAGGGGGACCCTGAATGGGGCTTAAAGAACGTGTGAAGGATATTACTGAGACAGTGACAGTCATTGGAAGACAGACCCTGTGTCAGGACACC
>NW_021156777.1:1859-2054 GCF_002837175.3 Physeter macrocephalus | reverse complement strand
TGTGGGGATCATCGTGCACAGGGGTGGGTTAGGCGTTAGGGTCAGGGATAGGGGTTAGGGGTTAGGGTCAGGGATAGGGGTTAGGGGTTAGGGATTAGAGTTAGGGTCAGAGATAGGGCTAGGGATTAGGGGTTAGGGTCAGGGATAGGGCTAGAGGTTAGGGGTTAGGGTTAGGTCAGGGTCAGGGTTAGGGTC
>NW_021156777.1:0-212 GCF_002837175.3 Physeter macrocephalus | reverse complement strand
AAGGAAATGGTTCTCACCTAAATATTAAGAAATAATCTCTATACAGGTGTACTAACAGAATTATGATTCAGGGATAACAATTCTATGAAATGTAATTAAACACACAATATATGTATATTTTTTAAATTTCCATTGTTTCTTTTTAAAAGTAGAATAATTCAACTTCTTTGTGAGAAGTCAAATTTTACAAGATTAAAGGAAAAGATAATATT
>NW_021156776.1:0-2054 GCF_002837175.3 Physeter macrocephalus | reverse complement strand
GTCTGTCGCTTTTCCTGTGCTCAAAGATGTGCATGTGGATACAAATACTGCCGCGTGCGCTTCCCCTTTTTGCTTGTGTCTATACCGAAGGCCTGCTTTTAATTTGCATCAGCAAGCGCACATTGACTTATACATTGAAGTCTGCGGCTTCAGGCTTTCACCATCAAGCAAGTCCTCACAGAGAACTTGTTGTGTATGCTGATGGACGTCTTGCCCATATCCGCAACAACTGTTGCTTCCGCTATCCATCATACACAAACATACACTGCAGCTGGTTGCGTCTATGACATCCGGTAAATCTGTGTACTGAAAGAGTTTGTTCTGCTCTTTCACACTAACACATAATTAGTTTCAGAGATGCTCTGTGCTTTTGTTGCCTGCATCGCGCTTGCGTAGACGCAGGAAACGCACTACACTTCATTCCTCCATCCTTACGCCTGTTCTACTACTGTGTATGACGCGCCTGGAGTGTAACACTGCTTGCTGGAAGGAAGCAGCGTTGCGGGAAGTACACGCATGTACCCACGCATTTACCCATCGGTGCGTGTGTCTGCGTGTCTGTATGTGTGTGTGTGTGTATAGCTGGATGCGTATGCTTCAGCTTGACCTCCCATCTACGTTATACGACTTATATATTCTTAGCTTTGTCGCATCGATCCACGTTTTCTACGGGACTACACGCTTAAATACATACGGTTACGATAACACATACAGATACGGTATAGCACATACATATACGCGTGTCTGAACATGTACAGTAGATGCTCCGGTGCTGCCGGATAACGGTGCCCGTATCAGATTCACGTAACATCCCCCAGTAATTACGTAGAGACACATATAGACACATACGTGTATGGACACACACAAGGTGCACGTACCTGACACGGCGTACCCACCTATGTATACACACGCATACATGAAAGTAGACGATCGTACATACTGTATATATAGCTACAACTGTGTACTAAATGCGCTTCGACATTACCACATAGGTGCGTATCTTTTATGTCGATGACGCACGCATTCGTGCCACTCAATCTACATGACTGGTCTAGAGTAGAGATCGGCACCCTGCAGTCGACGTTCTCACCTTTGTACACCTGTAAGGGCGCATGTATATCCTTTGTAGACGTTATCATTTCTATATATGTATTCATGTGCCCAAAGTGGCATATACGATTGTACTTTCCTCAGGGCAGCGTGAGTACTGCACGTGTGCAGTGGTTTTTATGTATGTGCGTCGCCTTTATTCGTGGTGCGCCTTTGACATGCGCAGATGTTGGCCCTGATGCCTTTTTGTTACAGTCCTCTCCTCCTCCTCCCTTTCTTGTTTCTCTAAGTCCTTTCGTCGATGGTATGCACCCTGTTAGGCGGAACTGAGTGTGCTTAACTGAAAACGTGGCGCAGGCTGCTACGGATGCTTTTGCCAACCATGCTGCTGGTGCTGCGGTTATATTCACGGCCGTCACATCTGCTCTCGGAGCTGTCGCTTCTTCTGGGGTTTGTGCGTCGACTGCTGCCGCGGCAGCTGCTCCATACGCGGTTTCACTAATGACCAGCTTGTGAAGGCTACCGCTGTCGGGCAGGTGACCATTCCAGAATATCAAGAACAGCAGCAGCATCAGCAGCAGCAGCAGCCCAGCATCATGCATGGCTGCCAGCAGGAGCAGAATTCACAGCAGCAGCAGGGACTCCGGCACCACGTAACTAGCAGCAATACACACAGAAGCACGCAACTGTATGCACGCCACTTCTTCTCCATACCTGCTCTCTACGGACAGACGAGGTGCCTACAGGCGACAGCAGCAGCAGTAGCAGCAGCAACACCAGCATTGTCCGCGGCAGTACCAGCAGCCGCAGGACCAACACCACTGATAAACAACACCACCCACGCTCGGTTGGGGGGCCTCAGATGCGTGAGCACAGAGCACAACATACGAATAGCAGCAATGTATACCGTGGGAAAGTTGTTCTCTGCCCGCAACAAAGCCAGTAGTAGTGGTGGCAGCAACAGGAGCAGCACTGGCAGGAAGAAGAGGAGCAGCACCTGGAAG
>NW_021156775.1:0-2055 GCF_002837175.3 Physeter macrocephalus | reverse complement strand
ATGCTCCGCAACAAGAGAAGCCACCGCAATGAGAATCCCACACACTGCAACGAAGAGCAGCCCCCGCTCGCCACAACCAGAGAAAGCCTGGGCGCAGCAATGAAGACCCAACGCAACCAAAAATAAATTAAAAAAAAAACAAAACATGTTGTCATTTACCTTTTGTTCAAAAGGAAAATATCAATGGTAAGGAGAACGGCAAAATAGGTAAAATTCTGACTGGAGTTTTCATAACATTACCATTTTTGACCTCTTGCCAGGCACTGTTCTAGGCACTTAACATATAATCTTGCTTACCTGTGTAATCATAGCAACTCTGTGAGGCAGATGTTCTTTGCCTCATAGGTGAAGGATGCAGAGAGAGGTAGAGTAACTTGCTCAAGGTGACATATATGTTAAGTCATAGGCTGGAATTGAACTCAGGTTTGTCTGACTTCAAAGTCTGCCTTCCACAAATCCATACAAAAAAAAATGAAAAATTGAGAATAAAATTAAAGTTACCAGGGAGCTATTCTGTTGTGAAAGTATTACCATTATCAAGATTATGATTTTTTTCCTCTATTGCTCCAGAAACTGTATGCTTTACAAAAAGTTATTTTTAAAAATTGGGATTACAAAATGTTTTTTCATTTTTATTGAATAAAACAGATTTTATTCAGATTTTTAAGTGTACATCATAATATTGTTAACTATAGGTACAATAGATCTATAGGTACAGTAGATCTCTAGAACTTTTGCATCTTACTTAACTGAAACTTTATGCCTGTTGATTAGCAACTCCCCATTTTCCCCTCCCCCTAGTCCCTGGCAACCACCATTCTACTCTCTGCTTATATGAGTTTGACTATTTTAGATACTTCATGTAAGTGGAATGCAGTATTTTGTCCTTGTATGATTGGCTTATTTGACTTAGCTTAATGTCCTCAAGGTTCATTCCATGTTGTCAAATGTTGCAGAATTGCCTTCTTCTTTAAGGCTGAATAATATTCCAATGTATGTATATACCACATTTTCTCTATTCATTCATCCAGCAGATGGACATTTAGGCTTCCACATCTTGGCTGTTGTAAATAGTGCTACAGTTAACATGGAACTGCTAATATCTCTTTGAGATTCTGATTTCAATCCTTTTAGATAAACACTCAGAAGTGGGATTCCTGAATAGAAGTAGGGTAATTCTATTTTTAACTTTTTGAGGATCCTCTACACTGTTTCCCGTAGTGGCCACACAATTCCGCTTTCCCACCAACATGGATCATAAGGTTTTATATAGTAGAGGTGTGAACTTTTGTCACATTTGTTTCCTAATTTGATGTGCAGTTTTGTTTCTAGCTAGTCAAATCTCATTCTTCTAGTACTTTTCTTTTGGAAATGTAAGTAATTCATTGATCCATAATTTTAGTGTATAGTATACGTGTCTGACTTTTTTTTTAACCAATGATTATCTTGTCTCAACTTTATTGGATTATCCATTCTTCCCCACCACCACTCCCCTGCCCCCAAATTTGAAATGTCACCTTTATCATACATTAAAGTTTTAAATAAACATATTCCTGGATATTATAGTCTGCTTCATTGATCTCTTTTCCATCACAGTGTTTTCAATATAAATATAAACTTATATTTAAGTTTGATATCTGATACAGCAATTTACTCTCAACAATACTTACCTAGCTGTGAGCATTTTTAAGCTTCTCAGCAAGAACTGCCAGATTGTTCTCCAGCATGATACTAAGACATGCCTCATCCAGAAAGCTAACTGCTGTTTTCTCTGCACCCACACATAAATGGAGTTTTGAGCTTTTTATTTATTTATGTGAAGACTATTTAAATGTTTTCTTTACCCTTAAGCAATATGTATGAGAGAGCTCATTAAATCCTAGGCTCTGGATCCCGTGTTGCTTACATACTAGTTAAGTGACATTTGACAAATCATCTAACCCCTCTTAGTTTAAGAATTAACTGTAAAAGGAGGGCACAAGATGTCCCTTAACATTTTGAGTCAAGCCTGTTATTTTTTTTCCTTAAACTTTAATTTTTTTTTTTTTTTTTTTT
>NW_021156773.1:0-2057 GCF_002837175.3 Physeter macrocephalus | reverse complement strand
TCTGGGGATTCTTAAGGAAACCTGAGACCCGGAGGCTGGGTGTTACCACTGAGCTTCTGGTCACTTAGGAAACCCTTTCAGATCAGCCTCAAAAATTGTAGAATTGAGTGCAGGGAGCTGTGGATCCTGGGCCAACTAACTAGAGACCAAGTTGAAATGTTTCGATCTAAAATATAATACTTTCAGTGATTACGTGTGTTATGGTCTTCTTGCTTCCGGCAGCCATCTCTCTCAGCCGAAAACTGTCCTGATAGATATTCCCCAGCACACAGAATAGTAACACAGAGGTATTTACCTCTTTCCCTCCTTAGAAGGGTGATATTTCCTAAATGTTAGTTACCCTGTTGACTGTTCTTTGTCTTTTAAGGCCAGAGTGATCCCTCTAAAATGCAGTTACCTAGCTCCTCTACTTCAAGAACCCCCTCAGTCTTGTACCCCCAGGAACAAGCACAAACCCCCTTAGTTTAGTACCCAGGGCCTTCTGATCTGGCCTTTGCCTTCCCCTTCCCCCTCTTCATGCATACTCTTTGCAGATGTCCCAAATTACTTGCTACTCCCCAAGCTTTTGATGCTGTTCCTCGCCTCTGATGAAGGGTCAGCTCCTCCAGGAAGTCTGCTCTGAACCCCCTCTTCCGTGTTCCCCTAGAGGCCTGTGCACCCCATCATTGCTCCTATCTATGATTAACTACTTGAGAAGGTTTCAGGACCCTTCCTCCCCAAGCCTGGTGTAATAGGTGCTTAAAAAGAAGAGTGTCACCAGGGTCCTCAAACAGCCACACTTAACACTGAGTTGGCAAACGGGAAAACAGGAAGAGAAGCTTGGGATGAAGCCAGCCCGTGACCTCTGTCCCACCTGGGCAGGAAGCAGGTGCCCTGTGGATGGGAGTGTCGGCCCAGGTGAGGAGTTTGACAGCTCTGGGAAGGCCTCCAAATATTCCAGATGCTTCATCCTGTTGCACTGTTGGAGTTTCATTCCTTTGGTTAAGTGAGTGGTTCTCTACTCTGGTTACACATGGAATACGGAGCTTAAAATACCTCTGCCCAGGCCCCAGCCCAGACCGTCTAAATGAGAACATTGGAAAGTAGAGAATAACATCAGCATTGTTTAGGCAGCTCCCCGGGTGATTCTAATGTGTGGCCGAGGATTGGAACTCTTCCTTCCAGGGTTGCTCTCCCAGACAGCTTTCTTGGAAATGCAGACAGTCCTGGGCCTGTGTTCTGAAAGGTGCCTTTGCCTTGGTGGAAGGGCAAGGTTGGGGGTGGGGGGGGTCAGGGGGGAGGAGTCATAACACGCCAGGTCACCCTGGTGTCTGTGTGTGTTCGTACCTGTGTTTTTCTCTCTGGGTCTTGGCATTCGGGGCACATGGTGAGCCTGGTACAGATGAGCCAGCTAGAGCAGGAAGGAGAAGTCACCATCTTCCTACTTAATGAATTTTGTCTGGAGTCAGCCCTGACACAGAAAAGGGGGTTCCAGGACACTTTATACCGCCTGGAAGAAGCATCCAAGTACGTAGGTCAAGGGTTGGCAAGCTACAACCCTGTAGTCAGATCCAGCCCTCGACCTGTTTTGTATACTCTGAGCTAAGAATGGTTGTTACAGGGCTTGCAGACCCTCAGTGTTTACTATCTGGCCCTTTACAGAAAAAGTTTGCCCCACCCTGATGTAGGTAATCAGGCCTGCAAGTTCAGGGCCAAAGCCTACTTCAAAGTAAGAGGCCTACTTCAGACGGGCAGGCCCTGTTCCACCTGTGTATTCCAGAGATTTTTATGCTTGTACTTAGCAAAGGGATTGTGGTGTCCGTCCTCCCAGCTACAACCTTAGTGGCCACACCTTCTGTTAGGCGGAGCTGGGCAGGGACCCACGGTCACAAAGTGGACTAGGCCTGAGGGAAGTGTAAATGCACTTGGCTCATTTCCTTAGGGAAGTCCATGTTTGTAAACTGATGAGCAAACCCAGCACCTCCCTAGGTCATCTTAACCCCTTTTTATTTGAGAGGGACAGTTTTCCCTCGGGTGAGCCCAGGTACCTGAAGCTGAGAGCATGATGGTACGTGGAT
>NW_021156771.1:1780-2058 GCF_002837175.3 Physeter macrocephalus | reverse complement strand
TATCTTTGGAGAAATGTCTATTTAGGTCTTCTGCCCATTTTTGGATTGTATTGTTTTTTTGATATTGAACTGCCTGAGCTGCTTGTATATTTTGGAGATTAATCCTCTGTCAGTTGCTTCGTTTGCAAATATTTTCTCCCATTCTGAAGGTTGTCTTTTTATCTTGTTTATGGTTTCCTTTGCTGTGCAAAAGCTTTGAAGTTTCATTAGGTCCCATTTGTTTATTTCTGTTTTTATTTCCACTTCTCTAGGAGGTGGGTCAAAAAGGATCTTGCTGT
>NW_021156771.1:0-207 GCF_002837175.3 Physeter macrocephalus | reverse complement strand
GGCATGTGGGATCTTCCCGGACCGGGGCACGAACTCGCGTCCCCTGCATCGGCAGGCGGACTCTCAACCACTGCGCCACCAGGGAAGCCCTGTATGGTACTTTTAATGTGCTGTTGGATTCTGTTTGCTAGTATTTTGCTGAGGATCTTTGTATCTGTGTTCATCAGAGATATTGGCCTGTAGTTTTCTTTCTTTGTGACATCTTTG
>NW_021156770.1:1670-2058 GCF_002837175.3 Physeter macrocephalus | reverse complement strand
GCAATGCATAAATAAATGGCAGATGGTGGGAGCCAGGCTCCTTGCTGTGGAAGTGCGAAGTTACGGGTATGCAAGAGGAGAGCCTCTGCCCTCGTAGTCCTGGATCTGGGCTTCCTGGGAGGAAGCTGACTGGCCGGGGGGAACACACAGATCTTCACGCTGGGAAGACCCTGCAGACATAGCAACTTCACGCCCCATCTTTCCACCCACACCTGCTGGAAACACTCAGCCCTCCGTAATCAGTCACTTGCAGCGTTTAAAACATTCTCACCCCTAAGCAGATAAAGGAGCGTGAGGGTCTTGCTTACCCCTAAGCTGTCCCAGAATCTAGGCCCTGGGTGTGGAGCCAGGTTGGGGGTCCCTGGGCCTCTGAATCCAGGCCCTGGGG
>NW_021156770.1:0-159 GCF_002837175.3 Physeter macrocephalus | reverse complement strand
ACTGGCTCTGCTGCACTCGGGCGAGCGGACCCACGTTCGGTTCGGTAACACTGGGGCCCCCCAGGCTCCCACTCGCCTTGTGCCCCAGTGACTGTCAGCTCCTCCTCCGCAGTCTTGTTGCAGCAAAAACAGAAATGAAGTTTCCCTGCCCTGAGAACA
>NW_021156769.1:1863-2058 GCF_002837175.3 Physeter macrocephalus | reverse complement strand
TACGCACGGCGCGCACGCCTCGATATATTGTTCTCTCAGTACATAGCCTGAGAGCCTCCTGACTGCATGCGGATTGCGACTCGTTCAGCCCCGCGCCTTCTCTCGACCTTGGCATGCAACCGACCCCGACGCACGTACCATCATATTACGTGGAAAAGTGAGCTCTGAGCACTTTTTACGTAGTGGATAAATAGT
>NW_021156769.1:0-324 GCF_002837175.3 Physeter macrocephalus | reverse complement strand
TCAAGACGGCTAGGACATGCCCCCTGTTCAGCACTAGCACCTCTCTGCATGCTCCCAGCGGCGGTCGGGTTACGATAGAAAGCTGGACGACTCCTCTGATGTGCTTCTCGCTTGTGCGTCCTGTTTACCCTGCGTGGTGCACCCTTCGTTTCACCTACTACCTTATTGTAGCCAACAGGCTATCTGTACGTATATGTGTAGAACTATATTTATACATGTGAGTGTGACCTACTACTGTATATGCATCTGCGAGTACACACATTCGTATTCATACATATATGTCAAAGTACGTAAATGTATGCATACGTATGTATACCGCTCTAC
>NW_021156768.1:0-2058 GCF_002837175.3 Physeter macrocephalus | reverse complement strand
TCAAACATGTAGGGTACAACCTTCCTCCCACATCGACGCTCACGATAACCGTACAGTAAAACAACGGCATCCTGGACACACGTTGAAGTCACAGTTGCCGGCACGCGGGGGCACGCACGCTAATAAAAGCACAGTTCAACGGAAACAATCAGACCGTTTCTGAATCAGCTCGTCCATCAATATCTCGACCGAGCATTCACTACACTGTACTGGCTACCTCGCACAGGCGCCAGAACGGAGTAAGGTACCTCCTTCATGCACTATTTCCCTCTCAAGCCCAGACCCTTCCCCGCGTGGTCTTCTGTAGCACAGCATCCTCCTCGAGCATCAAACAACACCTCCATACACAGTGTCCCCCACCGTGCCACCCCATCTAAGCTATCCCCTTACGATCCTCTCTGGTACAATCGCATGACAGCATGCCACATTCCGGCAGCTGCAGTCAGGCAACCCTCGGAACAAATGGTACTGCGAATGCAGAAGTTCTGGAGACCAATACCATGGACCCAAACCCATCAACAGCATTTCACAATCCTTTTCCGTTAGACGCTGCTACATTGTGGCAGGCAATAATTTGTACGTTACCTTCTCCCCCTCGCAGCCATTGCTGCCGTCACACCCTGCTTCAATTATCTCCGCCACACGCTTGTTCCACGTTTGTTATACGCTGCCTACTTGCTGCGGGTCCAAAAAACAAAGCGCCAATGCTGCTTTGTTGAAGAGCCATTAGTCCGTGACGACTCTACCAAGGTAGAAGCTTATCTAATTGCCACCTCAACTAATCTACCGTTACTCCACAACTTTTCTGCCACCTCCGTGCTCATACATCTGACTGAGTCAGAGTGGCCTTCTATCATACACGTCGGAAAAGCGGCTCTGCGTGACCCCAGGGCAACTGGAAAACACTACTCTACACTGCGTGCAACGCACACTACAACAGAAGCCACACGGATCCGTGTCGCCGCTCCTCGCCTTGCCTCTTGACATAAACGGACGCCCATCTATTAAGCCACATTCTGCAACCCTTGGTGCGTAGCTGCATGGCCCACGCCCACCGCAGCGTCTCTGCCTTTCGGCGCGCACCAGGAACCCTCATCTCACACTCGTAGAGATAATCCTATGCGTTGGTGTAACATGGGGACGCATAGCGCTATTCAGTACGAAGCAGAACCGCAGGAACGGCCACACATGCCTCACGTCGACAGTGTCGCCGCCAACGAGGGCGATCAGTGCTGTTCCTTATGCATCGCTCACCCGTGCCTGGAAAACCAACACCAGCAACAATACCAATTTCTGCTGTACCACATGACATCTCCGCATATTTTGATTGGCGGCCTCCTTCTTCATGACTTTGCTGCACCGGCTGAAACACAGTCATGTTTCATCTTCGCCAGTGTTCTAACGTGGCACGTGTTGCCACCTGCGGTCCCTTCTGGTACGCCACAATCACCCTGCGCGCATATGCCCTTCTTCACTCGGTCTACTGGCTCTCTCACAGCAGGCGCCTGAGCAGAGCAAGATGTCTCCTTAATGCACTACTTTCCTATGAACACCAGACCCTTCCTAGTCTGCGAATGCAGAAGTTCTGGTGTCCAATACCACCGACCCAAACCCAGCAACAGCATTTCACAATCCTTTTCCGTTAGACGCTGCTACGTTGTGGCAGGCAATAATTTGTACGTTATCTTCTCCCCCTCGCAGCCATTGCTCCTATCACACCCTGCTTCAATTATCTCCGCCACACGCTTGTTCCACGTTTGTTATACGCTGCCTACTTGCTGCGGGTCCAAAGGACAAAACGCCAATGCTGCTTTGTTGAAGAGTCCTCAGTCCGTGACGACTCTACGGAGGTAGGAGATTTTCTAATTGCCACCCCAGCTAATCCAACGGTGCCTCACACTTTATCTGCCACCTCTCTGCTCATACAAGTGGCTGAGTCAGCGTGGCCTTCTATCATACACGTCGGAAAGGCGGCTTCGTGTGAGCCCAGGGCAACTGGAAAACACTACTCTACACTGCGTGCAACGCACACTATAACAGCAGCCGCACAAATCCGTG
>NW_021156767.1:1721-2058 GCF_002837175.3 Physeter macrocephalus | reverse complement strand
GGATGTAGCTGTTGTGGGAGAATTGAAACAAAGTCTTGAGCTGCACTGCTTTACAATTCCCCTTTCGCTCTATCGGAATGCCTCACGACAGGTGCAAATGAAGCACTGAAGTGCAGGTAGATACGGATGCGTGTACACTTACGTCTATATGTGTGTCTGTGAAAGTAACTTTTGGGGTGCTCTGTTGAAGAACAGGCAACCTCGTTTCTTTTTCAGTAGGGTATTCACAAAGGAAGTCACGACGGGAGGAAAAAGAGCAGCTAGAGCAGTCTCCCGTGCATACTGGTAAGTGAGCAACTAACGCACTGCGTCGCAGTTGAGGAGAATGCTAAGGTTT
>NW_021156767.1:0-230 GCF_002837175.3 Physeter macrocephalus | reverse complement strand
CACAGCGTACACCCGCCACCTATGTGTTGTGTGTCCAACGCTTTCCAAGGGACGTATCGACTATTATAGTGTGCGAAGGTCGTACCTGCACCTCCGTCCGTGTGTACACACGCATACATCCGTATACACGTCTACATACACATGCACGATGTACGTGGATAGGGGGAGGTGTACACATATGCGTATGTATGAATATGCATACACATAACGACGGGCAGTCATTCGGAAGG
>NW_021156766.1:1582-2058 GCF_002837175.3 Physeter macrocephalus | reverse complement strand
GTTAACTCTTACCAGGGCCATCTGAAATCAAAAGGACAACATGAATCTAGTTTCTTTGACTATGCTAAGCATTCATTGACTAAGCTATGCACTGAATAGTCTTTATGAGAAGAGAAGAGAAGAGAAAAGAGGAGAGGAGAGAAGAGAAAAGGGAGTTAGACAATTGTAGGTGCCAGCTTCTGAAGTTGTTTTCAAAGCATTTAAGGCCCACGAAGATTCTCATTTTAATGACCCTGCCTTAAATCTACCTCTCCAACCTTTGGCTATTTTTCCATCTTATTATTCCCTGTAGCACTACCTTGATAATCCAAACATTTGCCTGCCACTTTTCGATCCAGTATTTCCCTCATGAAAGTTACACACAAAACAAGAGGTCCAGGAGCTCCAAGAAATGAGAACAGATGTAATAAGAAACAGACAGCAGACTCAAAGGAAGCCAAATAGCAGGCCTGAGAGAAAGCATTGTATTCTCCTTT
>NW_021156766.1:0-871 GCF_002837175.3 Physeter macrocephalus | reverse complement strand
ATTACAGTTTACTTAGATAGGAATCAAGGGTCCTAGTTGAATGAGGTTGTTGGGACTAATGCCTTGACACAGATAAAATATTCAACACTTAGCTGTTGTATGAATGAATGGAGCATGGGTGACTGGGTGGACAAAACCCTTGTCTCTTAATTTGACAAAATGGGTGAACAAAACGGGATCTCTCTCATCTCTGAAGCAGGTAAGACAACTCAAATTGCTCCATCTGCACCCTGTGTTTTTGGAATAACTTAGGAACTTCTAATAGTCACAGATCTGATCAGGCTTCCAGAAATGTGAACCAAGAAGTTGCAAAGCCTGTGTCTGCCCCAGATGGCACGAAAGCCCATGTTAGGCAGTTCCGCAGGGCCAGAGGGAATACTCTGCATACAGCAGCAGCATGTGAGTACTGCTTGAGGGGTGTGTAGATGTCCAAGTCCAGTGTGAGTCTTATGTTTGGCAGATGCAAAAACATTTTCCAAATTACTTGAAACTTAAGCTTTAGCAGGAAAACCCATTTTCCTTTAACCACATTGATGTAATAGTTCTAAATTCTTCTGGGCTGTGTGTTTTTATTGAACATTTTCTTTGTACTTCTAGGTGTCTTATTATGTTTTTCTTTTTTAATTTAAAATCAGTATTCTTTTTTTTTGAGTAATCAATGGATATTATTACACTTAATCTTTTTTTTTTAACATCTTTATTGGAGTATAACTGTTTTACAGTGGTGTGTTAGTTTCTGCTTTACAACAAAGTCAATCACTTATACATATACACATGTTCCCATATCTCTTCCCTCTTGTGTCTCCCTTGCTCCCTCCCACCCTCCCTATCCCACCCCTCTAGGTGGTCATAAAGCCCCGAGCTGATCTCC
>NW_021156763.1:0-209 GCF_002837175.3 Physeter macrocephalus | reverse complement strand
AGTTGTCTCCTTTTTTGAAATTTTATGTCTTGTGTGTTGGGCACTGTGCAAAATATTTGAGGACAGTGAGCACCTAAGAGTGTTTGGAAGATGGGACGTTTGAAGGAAATGAGATAGGAAAGTAGAGTGGCTGTAAAATTGGTTCTCCAAACCAGAAGTTTCCTATGAATAAAATGAGAACTAATACACTTTAAAAATATATATTAATT
>NW_021156762.1:0-2059 GCF_002837175.3 Physeter macrocephalus | reverse complement strand
TAAATCATGAAATGGGTCACAAATATTACTTGTTATCCTCAGATTCAGTTATCACTCCAGGTGGTTTTCTTTCTTTAATTTTTTTTAAAAACCCTGCCTCTTCAAACTTTCTTTTAGACAAGTAAAATCGGTTGGATTTGCTGACTCTGTGAAATGAATTGGCTGTGGCTATTTGAAATCATGGCACCTATCAACACACATAATTCTGGGTTTTCTGGATCCTCTGGCTATAGAAAGTGATTTATTTCTCTTTAAACAGTAAGTGGTCCCATTTGTTTATTGTTAGTTTTGTTTACAAAGAAAATTAGAACAATTTCTTAGTATGAAAATGTCTCAAAAGAAGATTACAGATTCACTTTTGTATTATAAGTAGTTTTTAATACTCTTTTCAATGTAAATCTATATATTTTGCTTTAAGGGGTTTGCTTTTATTTTTGTTTTTCACAACATAAATGGGAAACAAAAGTCCTTTTGGAATGCAGATATATGGAGTTAAATATAATTGTGGAATTTTCTAATAGAAGTGACTATGTTAACTTTATTATGGAATATTCAGCTATTGCTTTAGGGTTTTAACATAAATTCGTTTCCAGTATCTTTAAGATGAGCTTCTTATTCTCATCAAACCATAAAGAGAATGTCATTAAAGGAATCCAGAGTAAATACGATATTTCTTGACAGCATTACTTTATTTTGTTGATTTTTCTTTTCTTAAAGTTTTGTTTCATGATTGAATATAATGGGAATCTATCAAGTGAGATTATCATAAGGGTTTATTTGACCCCCAAAATGATACAACTCAGTGAAGGGGAAAATAAGTATTTGATTACTGGTGCTAGTGTTTTGGTGTGTTCCCTTGTTTATACACACAGCAGTTATCTTTTATATTTATCTTTATGTTATAATGCCCTACAGGGGCTATTACAAAGCTGAAATATAAATAATTAGATTCATTAAGCATGCAATATCTTAATTCAAATAAATTTCAGGTGATAAAAGCTTAAATCACACAAATTGTTCAAAATAAGTGTTCTTCACTTTAAACGCTTGAAACTGTAAGTAATGCAGCTTCCTGGGGCCTGAACAGAGGAAGGAATTCCTAGCTGCCTTCCTGACTGTGTTGCATCTGCCTGCCTCATTGGAAGGGAGAATTGGTTATACACCACTGATCATCTACACGACTATTAATTCCCACATTTGCTACACTTTTAAAGTAAAAAGTGGGAAAGAGGTTACCATGCAATTCCCCCTTTTCAGTATGTCTGTGTAACACCTTTCAATTATTCATTTTAGAATCCACCCAACAAGAAATTAGCAAAGGACTATTTTATGTCAGGCACCATGGTAGGCACTGGAGATCTTTCCATGAACAAGTTATATACTGTTCCTTTCCTCAGGAGCCTATTTTCTAGCTATCAGGGAGACTGACATCAGACGACTCATTCCTAGATTAGTGATAACACCATAAAAGAGAAGTACAGAGTGTTACATAAATATAAATTAGGCAGGCTTGACCTTGTCTGAACATTAGAAAGTCTTCTTAAGAAAGAGATCTCTGAGCTGGAATGATTGAACATAGAAGGTGAAGAAGGAATAGGTTTTGCAAATGTCTTGATGTGGGAGTGAGAAAACAGGAACAACCAAAAGAAGCCAGAATCTATCAGAACATGAACCTTTTCAAGGGAGTAGTAACTTTTATGTTTGGCAGTTTGGTGGAATGGATATCCCGAATTACCCTCTGGTTTGAAACAATCAAAATGCTGAGCTGAGCTGCCACCAAAAATAGGGAAAGTTCAACATTGAAAAAAAAAAAATGTGAGAGTCAGACTCCTGGGAGATAAATTAGACTCTTTTGATAGCTGCTTGGGGCAGAGAAAATGGAAGATAAAGACTAGGACGCTGGCATGATGGGGAATCTGAAACCAGACTCCCGCACAGGTGCTAGAAGCTGTTACTCTAGTATAAGACGAACTAAACCCTACCAAGTGGAGGCATACAGCATGCTGTGGCTCTTTTTTTTTTTTTTTTTTTTGTGGTACGCGGGCCTCCCTCTGCTGTG
>NW_021156761.1:0-2059 GCF_002837175.3 Physeter macrocephalus | reverse complement strand
GTTACACCTGGTGCCTGGGCTCAGCAACCTGGGAAGGTGGGGCTGCTCCTGGGTGTGGGGAGCTGCAGGATCCCAGTCCTCTGAGGCCCTGCTAGCCCCTAAGGTGAGATGGGTGTGCAGTGACTGGACGGAGGCGTGTGGCCTGGGAGAGGGGTCCGGGCTGGAAATGTCACTGGAATCATCGCGGGGAGGGAGAGGAAAGGCAAAGTGGGGGAGATGGGTCACAGCAGACTCATGCAGGTGACTGCGGTCCTGTTGGAAGCAACTCAGAGCCAGAAAGGAGTGGCCGTCAGGGGCTCAGCTCCATTCTCTTGTTCCTTTGTAAAACCACTGTGTCAGAGTTTGAGACACCGCCAGGAGACGTCTGGGCCCAGTGCTGCCATGGCTTCATCAAAGGGCCCAGGGCGAACACAGAACCGCTGCAGGCCCCGCCCATGTCCTCACTGGGAATGAGTCCCATCGGGGCTCCTGGGCTCACAGACTTCAGGGCACCTCTGTCCTCAGGACTGGTCTTCCTCCTTCCTCTCACCTGCTGGTCAGAGGCCCAGGAACCCCCAACCTGGCTCCACCCAGGGCCTAGATTCTGGGACAGCTTAGGGGTAAGCAAGACCCTCACGCTCCTTTATCTCTTAGGGGTGAGAATGTCTTAAACGCTGCAATTGACTGATTATGGAGGACTGAGTGTTTCCAGCAGGTATGGGTGGAAAGATGGGGTGTGAAGTTCCTATGTCTGCAGGGACTTCCCAGCGTAAAGATCTGTGTGTTCCCCCCGGCCAGTCAGCTTCCTCCCAGGAAGCCCAGATCCAGGATTACGAGGGCAGAGGCTCTCCCCTTGCGTACCTGTAACTTCGCACTCCCACAGCAAGGAGCCTGGCTCCCACCATCTGCCATTTATCTATGCATTGCTCCTTTCTACGTTACATGTGCAGAGGTTTCAGAATTGTTAGCTACTACACCCTGGAAAGAACTTCGCAAAATAAAGCCCACTGTTTATATACGGGCCATTTTGCCTTTAGCCTACAGATTCCATTCATTTCCAAAGGTAACTTAAGTCAGCAGCTTTTACCCCATCCCCTACAGTGAGTTGTTTCCATATATTTCTAATACAGTTAGATTCTGTCACATTATGTATTCCATCCTGCAACACTCCTACATCCTAAATAACTAAATTTGAATAGGTTATGATTGGCCCCTTGGGCTATGCACATCTATGGGCTTAGACAAATGCATAGTGACAGGTATCCATCTTAGAGCATCACATGGAATACTTCAAACCCCCCACCCCATGATCTGCTTATCATCTATGTAGCTTTGCCTTTCCCAGAATGTCATCAATGGGGTCATACTGTGTGCAGCCTGCTCAGACTGGATTCTTTCACTTAGCAGTATATACTGTAGATTTATCCATGTCTTTCCATAGGTTGATGGTGCATTCCTTTCTGCTGAGTAGTATTCCACTGCATGTGTATGGGAGGAAAAACAATCTTCCCTCTACTTTTCTAGGTTCTTGGTTGAGGGCCCCCCTGCCCCTGTAATAAAAGACAGATTACCAGGAGAAAAGCAGAAGTTTAATAACATGTATACCTTCTGAATACAGGGGGGATACCACGGAAAACTGAGTCACTCCCTGAAATGACCAAAAGCATCCCCTTCAATACTGTCTTCAGCTAAAAACAGAAGAAAGATGCTGGGGAAGGGGGGAAGGCCAGTTATGGCAGGTTATCATGCAAAGCACAGTAAACAAGGGTATGGCTGTTTGCACATTTAAGTCAGGACTTCCCCATTGAAAAGAGTTACTTAAGATTTAATTATCCTTCTATTTTTGGTGCAAAGAGGGACATACCCTTATAAATGGAGATTTCTCTATTGTAAATGTCCTTCATAAAAAGGCAATCTCAGTTTTCTGCGATTTTTTAAAAAATAAATTTATTATTTTATTTTTGGCTGCATTGGGTCTTCGTTGCTGCGTGCAGGCTTTTCTCTGGGTGTGGCGAGCAGGAGCTACTCTTTATCGCGGTGCACGGGCTTCTCATTGTGGTGGCTTTTCTTGTCACGGAGC
>NW_021156759.1:0-2060 GCF_002837175.3 Physeter macrocephalus | reverse complement strand
CATTCCCATGTTGGTCATTAGAGAGAGTTTAGTAGACCTCCCTTGGCAACTAGTAGATCCTTCTTGATTATATATTTTATATGAATTATTAAATGCATGTTAACTCTAACATCCTAATTTTTCCATTCCTTTCACCTTTTCAAAGTCTCTATGGGTTTTTTCCCTTGGCAACTAGTAGATCCTTCTTGATTATATATTTTATATGAATTATTAAATGCATGTTAACTCTAACATCCTAATTTTTCCATTCCTTTCACCTTTTCAAAGTCTCTATGGATTACTTCTTGTTTAAATTAATTTTTATTTCTTATCAGAGTAAATTTGATAACAATGTTGTGTTTGTTCTAGGTGTACATAATCTGGTTCATTCATAGGTATACATATATCTAATCAGGTTTAGATTCATTCCCATGTTGGTCATTAGAGAGAGTTGAGTAGACCTCCCTTGGCATCTAGTAGGTCCTTCTTGATTATATATTTTATATGAATTATTAAATGCATGTTAACTGCAACATCCTAATTTTTCCATTCCTTTCACCTTTTCAAAGTCTGTATGGGTTTTTTGCAGTAGAAATATGTTCATGGGTATCCATTTTTAGATAACACTAGTAAATGATATCATCGGATATTTGTCTTTCTTTTTGTGACTTACTTTCCATAGTACGATTACCCCTAGTTCGTCAGTGGTGCTGCAGAAGGCATTGTTTCATCTTTTCCATGGCTAATATTCGATTGTGTACATGTACCACTTCTTCTTTCTCCATTCATCTGTACATGGACATTTTGCTTGCATCCATGTCTGGCTATTGTAAGTATCGCTGAAGAGTACTTTTGGGTACCTGTGTCTTTCTGAATTGTGATGTTCTCGGGTTACAGACCCATTAATGGTTTGGCAGTTTCACATAGTAGCTCAATTGTTACCTTTGAAAGGCACCTTCATTCCATTCTGATTAGTGGCTGTTACCAGTTTACATCCCAGCAACAGCATAGGAGGGTATCCATTCTCGGAAACCCATTCAGCATTTATTGTTTGCAGACATTTTTTTCTGATGGCCATTCAGACTATTGTGAGGTGATACCTTTTTGTAGTTTAAATTTGCATGTCCCTAATAATTCTTGATGTTGAACATTTTTTCATGTCCTTTAAAAAAAACACTGTGAGGAAATGTACCTCTTGAAATTGTCTTCTCCAGATTTTCTACTGTTTTGCATATTAATGTCCATTCCTGATCGCAGGATATATTTTTTGAGGCCAGGTGTCATTTAAAGCCCTGAAGTCCTTGTGACTATTAAGTGACTAATAGCACTGTGATTAAAGCTGCTGTTGTGGGAATTGGCCACAAGGCGGCAGATTTCTACATTCCCAGCTTTGGTTACAAGGGCAGGAGAGCCTTCCTGCACGTTGTGTTCATAGGTTGCAAATTGTAGTGGAATGTTCCAGGACAAACTCCCAAAAGCTTATGTCTCCTACTTATGTTTGTTTATTAAATTTATTTTATGTTTTTTATTGGAGTAAATTTTATTAGCGTATTGTGATTCTCTGGGTGTACCGATTCTGATCAATTTTTCATACATATATCTGTTCATCTTTGTATCCTGTTACCATGTAGGTTATTACAGTGTTGCGTAGACCTCCCTTGGTACTTGGTAGGTGTTTGGTGATTATATAATTTATATGTATTAGTGATTATATAATTTATATATTTTATATGTTCTATGTTTATATACATATAACATGCATTAGTGTATGTATGTTAAAGCCATAATCCTAATTTATCCATCCTCCCACCTTTCATTTTGGTTAACCATTAGTTTGTTTTATACGTCTCTGAGTGTCTTTTCCTTTGCAAATATGTTCATTGGTAGGACTCTTAAGATAACATCTATAAATTACATCATAGGATATATATCATAATCTTTTGACTTACTTAACATAATATGATTATTTCTACACTCACCTGTAGTCATGAAAACGGCATTGTTCATTTTTTTCGAAAGCTAATATTCCGTTAGGTACATGTACCACTTCTTCTTTGTCCATTCATCTGTTGATTGACATT
>NW_021156758.1:0-2060 GCF_002837175.3 Physeter macrocephalus | reverse complement strand
CTTTCTCTGTGGAAATATCTTCACTGGTATCAATTTTTAGGTCACACCTGTAAGTTATTGAATCTGTGATTGCCTTTTTCTGTGGAAATATGTTCAGTGATATCAAATTTAGGTAACACTTATAAGTGATATCATAGGATATGTGTCTTTCGCTTTGTGACTTACTGCAAGTTTCGTGATTATCTCCAGACTCACCTGTGGTGCTGCAAATGGCATTGTGCCATTTTTCTCCTTGGCTAATATTCCATCTGTACGTGTTCCGGTTCTTCTTTGTCCACTCATCTGTTGATTGGCTTTTTGGTTGTTTCCATGTCTTGGCTATTTTAATACTGCTGCAATACACATTTGCCTGCCTGTGTCTTTCCAATTCTGTCTTCGTAGGTTTTAGGCCCAGGAGTGGGCCCGCTGGATCACCTCTTAGCTCAATGTTTACCTTGTAAAGGAATCTCCATTCTGTTCTCATTAGTGACACTTACCTGGTTAAGTCCCACTTAACATTGAGGGTATGCACTTCTTCACCACCCCTTCAGCATTTGTTGTTTGTAGTTTTGTTGCTGATGGTTCTTCTGACTGGTGTGATCTGATACCTCTTTGTGGTTGCATTTGCATACATCTCATAATGCCTTGAAATTGAGCTTTCAGGGATGTCGTTGTTTTCTTCAAACTGCGTGTACACCTTACCTCTTCAAATACATTTCTGGAAGTATGGGCCACATTTTGAAAAATGTTGGCCATTACCTCCCTCGAGACATTTTGAGGGCAGGTTTCATTTACAGCCCTCCAGTACTTGTGCATATGAAGTGACCATTAGCACAGGTTTTCAAGCTGCTGTTGCAGGTAACGGCCAGATGGCGGCAGCATTTCTGGGTTTCCCACTGGTAACTAGTGAAACAGACCTTCCTGCCCGTGGTGTTCCTCGGTTATAAATTAGAGTGGAATGTGCCCGAACAAACCCCCAAAAGCATATGTCTCCTTACTTATGTTTGTTTTTTAAACTGAATTTATATATATATATATATATATATATATATATATATATATAGTTTTGTTTTGTTTTGTTTTATTTTTTGTGGTTTGCGGGCCTCTCACTGTTTTGGCCTCTCCCGTTGTGGAGCACAGGCTCCAGACGCGCAGGCTCAGGGGCCATGGATCATGGGCCTAGGCGCTCTGCGGCATGTGAGATCTTCACCGTCCGGGGCACGAACCCGTGTCTCCTGCATGGGCAGGTGGACTCTCAACCAGTGCACAACCGGGGAAACCATGAATTAATATTTTTTTATTGGAGTAATATTCTATTGTGTATTGTGTACATGGACCACTTCTTCTTTATGCATTCCTCTGTTGATGGACATTTTCATTGCTTCCATGTGTTGGATATAGTAACTATTGCTGGAGTGCAGGATTGTCAGCCTGTGTCTTTTTGATTCTCATCCTCTCAGGCGATAGGCCCAGCACAGGGGATGCTTGATTGAATGGTAGCTCAATGTTTACCCTATCAAGGCACGTCCATTGTGTTTTCATTAGTGGCTCTTACCACGTCCCATTTAGAACCGAGAGTACGCATTTCTCCACAACCCCTTCAGCATTTATGGTTTGTAGATTTTTTGCCGATGGCCATTCTGACTGGTGTGAGTGGATAGGTTTTAGTAATTTGTATTTGCATGTCTTTAATAATTCCTAATGTTCAGCATTTTTCCACGCCTTTCTTTATTCTGTTAAACAAAAAGAGAAAAAACTGTGAGTGCGTTAAACCTCTGGATATTGTTCTCTTGGAAGGTTGCCCTCTTTGGATTGTTTTGGTCGATTTTCGACCTCAGGATTTTTTTCTGAGGGCAGGTGTCCTATGCACGCCTGCAATGAATGTGAATATTTAGTGACCCTTAGTACTGGGCTTAAAGCTGCTGTTGTGGACAACGGCCACAAGGCGGCAGCATTTCTCCATTCCCAAATCTGGTTCCTAGGGCAGCAGAGTCTTTCTGGAAGTCGTGTTCCCAGGTTGAACATTAGAACGGAATGTGCCAGGAAAAACCCCCATAAGTTTCTGTCGTATTACTTCTGTT
>NW_021156757.1:1589-2060 GCF_002837175.3 Physeter macrocephalus | reverse complement strand
GGAAAGTGTGCCACGCTTTTTTTTGTGTGCAGGTACGATATGGATACCGTCGCGGACTTTTCGCAGGGTAAGTGAATGAGGGGAGTCACCGACCATTGTGTGCTGTTCTCTTCCGTTTCTCTGTCTTCGCCAAATACTTTATTTCTCTTCTGTTCCCGTATCGTGCATCGGCTATCGTTTTTTCGTGCGCGGCCACTGCAAGCGTTTCGTCTTGGCGCCAGTTCCACTTCTTGGACGTGTGGAGTTTTTGGATAAAAGCATGTTGTCTCGACAGTTGAACCACAGGATATTTGGGGAGAGCATGCGGTGCAGCCAGATGGCAGAGTATGCGTGCATGTACACATTATTATGTATCCGTTTGTCTCAGCGTCGGGTCCAGGTTGGAACTTTTCACGAACGTACGTGCGCTAGTGAAGGTGACGGGCTATTGCCGCAGGATTGAGTCTGGCACATGCTTTCGGGAGTGTGAGT
>NW_021156757.1:0-650 GCF_002837175.3 Physeter macrocephalus | reverse complement strand
TGCACAAACACACACACACACACACATGTGTAGAGCATGCGTCACACGCGTTTTTGTCTTAACTGCTGGTGACACAAAAAGTACTTACGAAGTACCTATCTTTAGGATTGAAGTAGGGAGCAGTGTTGTAGGACACGACATTCGCCTGTTGAGCTACTCAGAGATTTCTTATAGGGAGAGGTAGTAGTGGCAGACGTGGCGTACCGTCGGCCGTGTTTAGTTGATATTCAGGGGCAGCCGCGGAAGGACCTTTGCTGTAGATCCAGCAACGGCACGGCCATCTGCTTCTGGAGCACCAAGTAGTGTGAGAGGGGAGCAGTTTTTCTTCAAACAGGAACTGCAGTACAGCGTGCGGCAGTCGGCTAGGACACCTCTAACCGTTCTGTCCATGTGACGGCTGTTTGTTCTCTGTAGTGCAAACTGCATACGGGGTCTGACCGCTGTTGTGCGTGAAGTGCTTGAGACCGGAAATGGCCATGTTTTCTGACCAGTACGTGACTACTACTTAAGTGTACCGTCATCATTTTTCGCGCGTCAGATGCTGCACTCTCGCTTCCGCTTGCGCGAGACTGTTGTTGAAGGTTGAGAGGTGCATTTCATATGCACGTACCAGTAACTGTGTATATACAGGGATAGATACATGTATATGT
>NW_021156755.1:0-2060 GCF_002837175.3 Physeter macrocephalus | reverse complement strand
GCACCCAGGGACATGTTCCTTACCTTTCCGGAACAGAGGGAATAAGTCTTTGTTGATCCAGAGAGTGGGAAACGGATATAGAAACTCTGGAAGAAACGAGGCTCTCCTTCCCTGGACTAGTGCGAGTGCCGCCACTTCGCCTTTGGCACCCAGTGCCTCGGGCGGCGCTCTCGAGGGACTCGAAGGAGCCCAGTTACAGGAGTGTTATTCACCACGCTTCATACACCGCCCTTCACATACATCTTCTCCTCCAGGAACAAATCACGGAAGGGTAGTAGCATCTTACGGTGAGAAATAAGTGGCTGTAAACCTAGGCTGAAAGGCCGGTTTCACTCGGCCGTCTGTAAACTCCTGCCCCGCACGTTGACTGAGATCACTGCTGGATAGATCCCTACCCAATAGCACATCCAGTTCCCGGGTCTTCTCACTTAGAGACCACGTCTCTCCACGCCTCCTGAGGCCCGTCATCCTTGGATGCACCAACGAAGCCCTGATAAGGGAGCCTGGGCAGCTATGACGGTCGTTTGAATTTCTTGTTCTTTTGGGCAGCTCTGCGTTCTTTTCACGATGAGAAGGCCCATCGCTTGTACAGTCCACTCGTCTCCAGTGTTCAGCAGACACATGAACACGCCCATACGTCCTCACTGTTACAGGCCCCTGAGATAAATCCTTCCCCACGTGGACAGCCGAGGTGAGTTCCATAGCCCAGGAACCACGTGCCTGTCCGATATTTCCCATAAGCTGCCGAAACACACCCACGGACATTACAGAGACCAGGTTCTCTTTCCAGGCCCGGGGAAAGGCATTCAACCCTCGTGGATCTGGAATCCACAACAACTGGCCTTGTGGATGCAACTGGAGAAAGGCTTATTTGCACGGCTCTGAAATGCTGAACCACTACCTACTCCTCGTGGATACATACAGCCCACCGCTGCAGTGGACGCGTGAGTGAGCCTTCTTACACCTGGCTCTCCAATATCCCATACATGTCCTCCATGGAAACAAGCTTTTCTCTCCAGAGAGAGAAGCCGTACTTGCTCGGCGCTGGGGCACAAGGAGCTCAGGCAGAACTCGAAGATCCCCGAGCGAGTGCAATATTCCTGGTGCCTAGGGCAAGCCATTTCGTACCCAGCACTCTTGGAATATGACCTCCTTCGAAGGAAGGGGTGTAGGGCAGGGTCCTGGATTCTGAGAGACAGGAAACACTTGTCTGCGTTGCTCAGGCGAGACACACGTCTCACTGTGCCGAGGAAATCCCTTTGACCTCCGGTTTGCTTGAGTGCACTTTGGGTCGTTCACCATCACGTCGGACTAAGTACGCCAGTTTGCGAAAAATTGACGAAAGACCTCTTTGCTCGGATCGTAAGCCAGAGCTGCTTATCCTCTCCTAGTAAGAGAAGGAGATAGAAAGTCTGTGCTGCTGACATGGCACCTAGGACTTCAGGTTCCCTTTTGGAAGCTTTTCGTTGTATGCGGGAAGAGAAGGCCGTGGCTTGCAGTGTGTGGCCACTGCAGGGGCTCACACGGAGGAGAGCTCGCCTTTCCAACCACGGTTGTTAACACGCATGGGAGAGAACACACGCCCTGTTTCAGTCACCTGCCAGAAATACGTCCCCGTCCAAGACGGGGTTCTCAGAGATACCTTCCTGTAAACGGGAGAGACGAAGGTTGAATGGGCAAGGCTCAGTCTTTGCAGGCGGTCGGGACACTTTGCTCCCTGGATGGCCTCTGAGCGCAGGGCGTCACGCAGCCTTCGCTGAAGCTCTTGGCAGGGCTGCTTTGAGGGCTCTCGCGGAGACTCCTCGGCCAGAGACCTCACAAACTCTTCCGGGCCTAACCGGCCTTCTCTGAAACACCTCGGGCATTACAGAGCTAAGGGCGAGACATTCATTTTCCGTTGGGAAGCAAGATTTCACAGCAGTTCGGCAAGCCCTCTGGCATTCTCTCCTTTGGCACGCAGAGCTCTTGCACTGCTTGCTTATACCTCAGCTGAGAACACAATGCGTTCCCTATCCCTTCAACAATGTACTTCTGCTCTACACTTCAGATACGTCTTCCGT
>NW_021156754.1:1094-2061 GCF_002837175.3 Physeter macrocephalus | reverse complement strand
TAGTGTCGAATGACAAGGCCCCCCGCACAATCAAGCAGAAAGATTCACATACAAGCTGTTGTTTTATCATCGAAAGGCGCAGGTCGACTGAATAGCTATAAGTCTGAAATGCCACAGTAACCGCCCGCAGGCCCGCGTTCCGAAAGCTGGGGGGAGACCACGAGTTTATAGAGTTGGGCTTCACTCCCTACCAGCTATGTGCGCCGCAGATGGTGACGCCATTTTGCGCTAAAATAGGACAGTCTAAACGAAGCTTTCTTACAAGGTTTCCCTGAATCAGTTTGATAGAAGCTGAATCTGAAGAGTTTCAGTATGACGCCGGCGTGCCGGGCGCACTTGAGCCGAAACCCTTCGAGCTTCGCCAGCGGAAAGCCGCGTATGACGAGATAACTTACGAGCTTCAGAATACAAGCAATAGCAAAGAAAACAGTGCGCCTATTCAGGCCCCACTTCAAAAAAAATGATGTCATTTCGACAATCTATACTGCGTTTTCGATATAGAGAAGCAAGGCGGGATTCGCTTTTCTAGCATATGTCAACTGCGAGTGGCATAAAATCAGGCCTACACTGCACAGACGCCATCGCTGTACGCTCTCAACACCCAGTCGCGCTGAGCTTACCGCTTGTATAACCGTTCCCTGGACGACCGGGGATACACAGAACACCTTCACATGAGATTGGCCTGACCAACAGCAAAACATTCGAGTATGTATATCTGCAAGCCACCACCAGACCGCGTCTTGCAGTGCGCGGGAGAAAACGGCATTTGAGCCTCCTCCTGCACGACGCTGGATCAGAGCTAACAACACGCCTGCGCTTGCGTGACGCGTTTTTAGGGACGAAAGTCAGACACGCCTGCTGCTTCTTTCCACTTATCTGTGCGCAGTATGTCGGTACTCACGAACTGTTGCACGTGGAACAAACGAATCACCTAGGGCCGAAGAGCGGACCCTTAGAAGAATCGTTG
>NW_021156754.1:0-198 GCF_002837175.3 Physeter macrocephalus | reverse complement strand
CATGTCCGTCTCGGCGCCTGCGATGGACCGTTCGCCAAATTTCCACACCTGCAGATGCACCTGGGCTTCCAGCAAAAGATATGTGCGACTTCATACCCTCGTCTTCACGCGCCCCTCGGCGAGCAAACATTCCAACTCGTCGCGCACACGTACACGTACTGGAACAGCATTCGGGAAGGTGCATGTCTGGATCCGCGT
>NW_021156753.1:0-2061 GCF_002837175.3 Physeter macrocephalus | reverse complement strand
GACATCCCTGTCGCAACTTGTGTGTTCAAGCCGACTTACGTCCATGCTTGCTGCCAGTGGCTACTGGCTTTGCTAGGCTGAATTAGGTAGGTGCCTGCCTAGAAACTAAACCCCCTTAGAGATGTATGGGATAGCACAGAGGCGCACACGTTTCTAGAAGGACGGTACCTCTTGCCTTTAATATATATGGCATTTTGCTGAACATGACATCGTCCCGGATACCAGCAACTGCGATCTCGTTGCTGAGCAAATCCGTGCTCTCCTAAGCACCCTCCAGAATTACCGTTGGTGGAACTACACCGTCACGTGTCGTGGTGTCTGCCGACTTGAAGTTACACTTACTTACTTGCACAAATATGAAGCTGCTTGTATATTGACTGTACCTTATTGCCTAGAGGCGCAAACAGATTGCATTAGTAGGATGCTTGGGTAGCATCTGTTTCCGGAGCTGACCTCATACCGACGCCGACGCTACAAGTGAACATGCTAGGCGTAACCCTTCGAGGTGTAGTCTCACGTAGGGTTGGATGCTTCTCTCCAGAGACGCAAGTGCGCCAAGTTGTGGGTATCATACTCATTACTCGAAGCACGTATGTCTTGTGGTGCCGTCTGTCTGCCACAACTATATCGGGCTCTTGCTATTTCTTTCTACAAATTGGACTTAGGTGGGGAGCTTGTGTACGCTGCATTGCAAGACGTGTTGCGTGCGTTTCTCTCATACATGACTCCGCAACTGCAGGCCCTCCGTCGTGCAACCCATTTTACTCCTAGGTGTTGTCCTCCACAGATGAAGTAACCACTCACCTCTCACCTCATGTATGCCTTGATGTATTTCAACCACGCACCTGTCAGTCTACCTGTATGGACAGGAGGTGCAGCAAAGCCGGCAAGTTAGACTAGGCTGTACTTCACGAAAGGGTCTAGGAAGAGCTGCAAATTGACTGAAGCAAAATTTCTGAAGCAGCCACGATGAATGGAAACCTTACAAGCTCTCGTGCGCACTTGTGGGTCTGCGGTTCCGCATTTCATTTCGACACTGCGCTGCAACGAAGAAACACGGGAACACCAAGTACGCATCTGGATACACAAATGTATCGAGGGAAACCACTACGTTGAGTGAATCTCGGCGTAGTCCATGAAAAAATATGCAACCAAGCGGTTCACCTAGCCCACAAATAAAATCACATGCCGATAGACCGGTTGACAAAGCAGATGCTACTCCTGCTCTGGAAGGGTAATACCTGCCAGCGTATTTCGATGCCGGCAGGTATTGTGGATGTTACGTGTCTGCTCCGGCGTTGACCAATCACATGGAACGCAACATAGAGACTCGATTATGGCAAAGTTCGCTGTTTCACTGTTACGTAAGCACGGTCCAACCTTACATAACGTCAGTCTTTTACGACTTATATAGCATGAGCCTCTCCATATCAATCAGGTGGGTTTTTCCGACGGTAGAAACCTGACCATGTGATGCATCACAAATGGACAGTGTGTGTGATCGTATAAAGCCTTCCACAAGCAGTCTGTGGAGTGTATCACCCGCCTACTGAACGGTTGTTGACGAAGGCACACACTACGTTACTGCTAGGAAGAACTCGCGATCATCTTAGTGCTGGTGCCATAGTGATATTCCTACAAAGATGGTATTTTTCCATTACTGAGGAAAACCTGATCGGTGCACCGCAGCGAGTCTGGCCCGATGCACAAAGTGGGTAGAAAGTATTCCGGATGAAGTGGACATTCAGACGCATGCAACCCTCGACCTGGGCGTTCGTGTAGGCGTACACATGCAGACATACACCCGGATGTACACTTCTATATAGTCGTACATACGAATAAGGCGTCCAACTATAACGGGAGAGCAATTGCCCAACGCGTAAAAGCTTTTTACAGTTGAGATGTCCCCTCTCACGTGGACTCGTTTGGAAATAGCCTGACGGCTGAAGGGTCACCTGCTGCTTACGAACGGGGGAATAATCAACATGGTCATGGCTTCTCTGTAATATAACAAGTGGCTTTACCATTCTGCTTATCGTCGCGGACCTTCCTGTACAAAAT
>NW_021156751.1:0-2062 GCF_002837175.3 Physeter macrocephalus | reverse complement strand
GTCTACAGTAGTTTCCTTTTAGTGTATTTTTCATTTCAGTTATTGTATTTCTCTGTTTTGTTGTTCTTTAATGGTCTAACTCTTTTTAAAAAACTTCTAACATCTTGCTCTGGTCGTCCATTCTTCTCCTGAGTTCTTTCATCATATTTACAGTCATTACCTTGATCTCTTTCTTGAGTAGATTGGCTATCTCCACTTCACTTAGATCTTCTTCTGAGTTCTTATCTTGTTCCTTCATTTGGATCATGTTTCTGTGTCAGCTCATTTTTCTTAACTTGCTGTTTTTATTGCTATGTTTGTAGTAGGTTCGTTACATTTCCTGACCTTGGAGAAGTGGCCTTTTGTAGGAGAGGTCCTATGTGTCCCAGAAGCCCACTATCCCCTGGTCACTAGAACTATATGTTTTAGGTGTACCCCCTATGTGGGCTGCTTGGGCTCTTCTGTTGTGGTGGGCAGACTACTGTGGGTGGTCTGGTAAGCTTGGCTGCCCCCGGACTGCTTGTTTCCCAGGCTCTGCCTTGTATGGAGGCTGTCTGTGCTGCTTGGTGAGGCTAAATCATAAGGCAGCTGGCTGCACAACTCTGGGGGACGCCAAATCTAGTGCTGGTTCACTTATGGGTAGAATTGCAGTCCAGGTGATACCAGGGCTAGTGCCCAGTCACTGGTCCTGCGGCTATGCTAGCTACTGGAAGGAAGAGACAGGTCCTGAGTTCTGGCTGCAGGGCCCAGGAGTCACAGAGTTGGTGTTGGATCAATTTTCCTGACACAGCTATCTGCAGGGTGTGGGGTATCCCTAATCTTGTGTTGGCATTCTGACGGGCAGGGTCAGAACCCAGCTGAGTCCATGGCTGCTTCTGGCCTGCAAGGGAGTGTTCTGGTCACACAGGCTGCTGGGCTGTGGTATTCCTGAATCTGGTGTGTGCCTGTGGGTGTATGAGGCTGATCCCACTGTTAGAGCAGGTTTGCTGTTGGGTAGGTCCAAGCTTCATCCAGTCCCTGTGCAGTAATTAGCTGTTGACGGTGAGGTGACTCCAAGGTCAAAGCAGGCTCACTTGTCAGAGGGGCCCGGGACTCTGGGGCTGGTGCCTGTCCACTGAGGTGTGGAGGCTGGTCCTGGGGCTTTTGATGGCTGGGCCCATGTCCAGGCACAGCTGTGCATTGAGAGGGTCTGAAGGCAGCCTGTTTGCTGGTGGATGGGGCTATGCCCCTGCTCAGTTAGTTGCTTGGCCTGCAACATCCTAGTACTTGTGTCTATAGTCTGGTGGAAATGGGTAGGGCCAGGTTCTGAGGGTAAAAAGATAGAGAGCAGATTCTGAAATTATGCTTGCTGGTACCAGCGGCCACGAGGTAGAAGGAGCTCGCCCAAATGGCTGATGTCACTGTCTGTGTCCCTGAGGCTGTGCTGTAGTTGCCTCTTGCCTCTCTGGGAGATTCTCCAAGATCAGGAGGTAGGTGTGACCCAGGATCCTTTCAAATGATTGCTTCTGTTCTGATTCTCGGATCATGTGAGATTTTGTGAGCATCTTGTAAGAGTGCAATCTCTATTTCCCACAACCCTGTGACTCTATGGAAAATAAGCACTACTGGTCTTCAAAGCCCAACTTTCGTGGAACTTTTCTTTCCAGCACAGGATCCCTGGGCTTGGGAGCCTGATGTTGGGTTCATACCCCTTGCTACCTGGGAGCACCTCTGAAATTGTAATTATTCTTCCATTTGTGGGCCACCCACCTGGTGGTATGGGTCTTGACGCTATTGAGATTTTGCCCTTCCTTCCTGTCTTGTCGAGGTGCCTTCCTTATGTCTTTAGCTGTAAAACATCTTTCATGGTAGGTACCGGCCTTTTTCATCAATTGCTGTTCTATAAACAGTTGTGACTTTGGTGTGCCCATGAGAGGCTTCAAGCTCTGTGTCTTTGAATGCTACCATCTTGGTCAATCTCTCCACTTCATTCTAAGATCATATTATTTAATTTTTCTTAGTATCTTATTTGATTAGCGACAATTTGGAATTTTTTATCACTCATGTTTACTTCGCCTGTTTAAAAAAATTGAATAGTGCATTC
>NW_021156750.1:1309-2062 GCF_002837175.3 Physeter macrocephalus | reverse complement strand
CTGAGCGGCACACGGATGAATAGCAACCGAGGACAGGAGGGAGGAATTGCGGTCACTGAAACGCAGGGAAAACCACAAGAGTGCGAAGACAGACTAGGCGACCGAGAAGGGGGTGCACTTCTCTTTGCGAAGGTAGGCGCGGAGCTTGTCGATCCTGCTGATGCCCGCGGCGACTTGCACTTCGAAGACGATTCCAACTTCGCTGTTCTTTCCATGCCAACAAAGAGCGAGTTGGGAAGCCAGTTCCGGAAACACCACGCAGGTGAGCGTTCTCTTCACTGGATGGCGACAAGGCGGTGTGACTACCTTTAACTTGTGTGCCGGATCACGTCAGGCTGCATAAGCCAGGGTCCCGAGTTCGTACATATGCACGCATATAAAGGTGCGTGTGTATACGAATCTGTGGCTGCGACACGTCAAACGCGCGCGGGTTCGTAGCTGTGCAGGTGTATACGTGAACATAGATTTTTATTCCTGTTAGTCAGACGTGTACGGCTGTCCGACCTCGTATCGCTACGTGACTTCCAACAGTAACGCCATACATGCACACATTGGGGTAAGGTGGCTGCTTCTACCTCGACCATAAACCTGAATGTATACTTCTCCTTAATACAGTAAGGCGGACACTATCTTTCAGTTATAGAAGCCCATCTTGTATCTGTCGTCAACAGATCAGCTTCTTGCCCTTGCTTTTAGGTGACGAGAAAGAAGTGGACAGTGCCCACGTCTCATCGCGTGATCAGGATGGCGCTG
>NW_021156750.1:0-368 GCF_002837175.3 Physeter macrocephalus | reverse complement strand
GCGCAGAGGCAATGCTCTGCAGGGGCCCCCAGCCACGCTTGTCAGAGGTAACTTTTTCACCGCAGTGCAGCCGGGTCGACCAACGGCTAAAGTAGATCTCATCGCTCAGGAAAAAGAAAATTTTTTCCAAGATGGGAAGAAGGGAAGCTGTGTGGATGCGAACAAGGCGGGAGAAGCAACGGCATCTCCGCCATATTGTTCGAAGGAACCGTGGCAGGAAGAGTGCACGTGGCTAAGATCTCTATCTGGAGGCGGCGCCGCTGAAGATTGTGCTGCACGGACTTCAATAACACGGTGGCAACAGCAGCAGACGGAGGAGGACTGGCTCTATTTCAAACAACTCGAACGAAACCCCTCTCGGAAGGAAC
>NW_021156749.1:1773-2062 GCF_002837175.3 Physeter macrocephalus | reverse complement strand
TTCGTGGAACCAGAGTCTTCTGCACCTATGTGGTGTATCTGTCGACGCTGTGTCCATAGCATAAGCCCGTGACATTTACAACATCTTAGTGGCCGGGTGGCCGATTCTGCAGTGTCGTCGTACGAGAAACATCGAGGCCGCCTCTGACGAAATAATAAAGTTGTCTTTGGCGTCGAGGCATGGTGTCTGCGGCTCTTCTGTTGTCCGTCCACCGCTGCTACCTGTTCCAATTCCACAAGTAGACACAAGGTTGCGCAAGTACTCCGGTAAGTGTGTATATAAGGAAACA
>NW_021156749.1:0-1710 GCF_002837175.3 Physeter macrocephalus | reverse complement strand
ACCTGTTCCAATTACACAAGTAGACACATGGTAGCGCAAGTACTCCGGTAAGTGTGTATATAAGGAAACAACTGAAGATAAACATATATGTATGCGAAAGGATGCAAGAGCAGCAAATCCACAACCTGCGATGGTGTTCTGCCTTATACGCATTTATACATGGACACATGTGTATATATCTAGATGAGTGTACAAGTGAAGAGATACATTAATGTTTTTACACTGCTAAAAAGGCCGTATGCACCCGAAGCCCTCCTCTGTTACCGCTGTTACCAGTA
Organism: Physeter macrocephalus; assembly: GCF_002837175.3. Taxonomy (NCBI): domain Eukaryota; kingdom Metazoa; phylum Chordata; class Mammalia; order Artiodactyla; family Physeteridae; genus Physeter; species Physeter macrocephalus. The sequence continues at coordinate 1,432 of NW_021156749.1, read as the reverse complement.
GTGGAACTGCGTCCATCTTTACTAACGATGTAAATACATTTATATATATGTATATATGCATGTATGTACGTAGAAATACGGGTGCCTAGCCAGGTCTAAATCCGCGGTGTATGCAACCGTCCGAAGCAGCACGTAGAAGTTCACGAATTACCTTAGACGCATCCGTTGGTTTCGGTTTATTTCCATGAAACACACGGGCACGCGGTTCCAATACGAAAGCGCACCTGCTCGAAAAAGATTCTAGCCTAGCCGGTTTCGTTTCAAGCAGGCTGTGCGACGGACATCTGGAAATTGGAACTTCAGGGCGCATGTGTGCTTCGCCAGGAGAGGCGATCTTTACTGCTCGGCAGTGCTTAAAATACGTATGTCTGCCTTCGCGTGTTAGGATGTATAATCGCTACGAACGCTTGTGTCGAACTACGTTAGTAAATGTTCATCTAATAACATCCCCTCCAGGCTAAGACTCCACTGAAGCACTTGCAGGTATGTATAGCTGCATATTCGCACGTGCAGTTGTATTCATACTGCTGCGGTTGTGTATTGTTATATGCGGCTGCACATACCTAAACTCTCGGCTTAAATATTTACCACTACGTGCTTGATTCATGCTCTTTGTTTTTGTAGCACCGTGAGAACCGCATTCAACCAGAGATGAAATACAACAGTGGAAAAGAAATTCTGTTTCTCCCTCTCGTGAGGCATGCAGACTAAGTCGACTGACCCTGAGGTGTCAAACGCCTACGGGTGCACAAAGAGAGACACTGGGATAAAAGTGGTTGCATAAAAGGTACAGAGGCTTACACGGGCCACGATATGCTCACCTATAAGCTCTTCAGTACCCATTCGCTTTTCTAGCTGGTGTTGGGGATACCGAAATCAGCTCTGGGGAAGATTGTCTGCCGAAGTCGTTCTCACCTTTGCAGCAATTGACAATATGTATGTAGGCATCTACATGTACATGGATACATGCAGAAAAACATCTGGGGAGGGGCGCGTGGCGCCACGTATATATATATATATATATACATATCCACACATGTATACATACATACGTACATACATGCATAGCTTTACATATATGTGAATCACCTTCTGTAAACGCACTGCGTGGATAAATGAGCACGTGTACAAGAAGAGAAAGTCTGCTTCCTTTACGCCCCGTCGTATGCATGGCCAAGCTGACTACACCTCCGCGGAAAGGTAAAATGGCGAAAACCAGTGCGCATTTTCAAGTGGGCGCAGGCGTGCCCTGGCTTGCGTCTTCCTTGATCTTTTCTTTGCTCTGTGTGCTACGTACTTCTGGAAACTCCCATAGTTCTAACCTCTTTCACAGCAGCTTCCACAGTAAGTATATGGATGCTTTTTCTGCTCCGGTAGATTACACCAGAGGAGCAGGTCCTTCTTCTTCTCACGCTGCAGAACGCGCTGCATC
>NW_021156748.1:1555-2062 GCF_002837175.3 Physeter macrocephalus | reverse complement strand
TCTCCGACACCGCGTGTTGTTCTCGGTAAACAGCCAAGCGACCTTCAACACCGCTCTACGTAGCAGCACATTAGGAATTTACTCTTCTGCTTGTGAAAACGCCGTGCAGTCGGCAATAGCAAAGGGCATACAAAGGGAGAAGATCTGATGGTACTGCCCGGCGGAATCAATGGATATACTACACATAATATAAATACACTCATACATATATATACGTATACATTTTCAATATCAGTGCCAAATAAAGTTCATCGAACACCTATATATGTATCTACAGACATATACGGGTGTGCGCACGCACAGATACAACTACTATAGGGTAGCCGGCGTATATAGAATCACACGCAGTACACTGATTTCCGTGTTTCACGCGGTCATGGTGCACTACTGGTAAACAACAAAAACTCCTGGGGACTGATTCACGCGTGTATGGAATGCATATAGGCATACATGAGTACTCGTCTCCTACACAGACGTGAAAATGTCAAAGATTTGCCTATGCAGAGA
>NW_021156748.1:0-1163 GCF_002837175.3 Physeter macrocephalus | reverse complement strand
GGCGCTAGACACTCATCAATACACAAACAGCATCATACACAAGAAGAATGATAAAACAAGTGAGGATACGTCGGAAGGGTGTAACAGCAGTTCTTCGTACGTAGTAAAGGCAGCCCCAGGATATCACCCAGGAAGGACAGACTCGGACGCCATAGAAACGTGACGGGCTGCAGTAATGGGTATCCATGTTTACGTACCGGTATTCACAGTGTATATATATATATATATATATACGTCTAGATAACTTATGGATGTACACACATTCACACATAGATTTTTTCAAAGGGAGACAGAAGAGATACTCATATGTTACGTGAAACTGTTTTTATATGTAGCTCCTGCCAGCGCACAGCCCTTTCTCTTCGTGCCCTCGACTTGCAGATATATTGCTGGTTACCAAATAGACAAGCACAAATATATACCTGTACACACACGTTACGGTATACGTGTGCGTAAACGTATACGCCTCCATACATACATACACAAAAATACATACACATACATACATACATGCCACCTAGATTTGTGCAGACATTCACTTGCACATATGTATATGTATATACATAATATCTGTGCACATCTGTATGTGAATAGTCATGTGAAGACCTCTCTGCCCCTATGTAGAGTGCACGTACACCAAGTACTTATCCATACACGTTTATGCAATAGTGATGTGCTCAGACATCGTACAAATGAGTGCAGCTTCCCCATGTACGTATATATATATATATATATATATATAAATGTAGGGATGTTCGCCTAGACACATGCATTACAGATACGTAGGCGTATATGTACACCTGGGCAGATACACAGACTCCATCAAAGCGTGCAAACATGCACACACTTGTGTGTACTTATCCAGCTATTCTTGAAGAATTTTCAGATAAATACACCTGCAGGTACAGAAATAGATATATCGAATAGCCACACAGGGAGGTGAAGACATTACTACAATATATCTATATATATGGATAAGGATATAGTAAATATGTGAGTCTCTTCAGCCGTCTGGAGGAGAGAGAGAGGCGGTTCATCAGGAGGTTGAAGAGCGCGGCACCACCTCAAAATTAAGAAAAACTGTTTTGCCATGTCGATTGGAAGCGACTGTTCAGTTGCGACGCCCGCTCTAGCTGCATGCAGACACATCTCCCAACACACAC
>NW_021156747.1:1036-2062 GCF_002837175.3 Physeter macrocephalus | reverse complement strand
GGCAGCGTCTGGGAAGGCAGAGAAAACACACACATCCCTCAAGGCGTCCGCCAGCAGCAGCGAAGCCGCGCGCACTGGCTCGGCTGCAGTATCAGCACAAGGATTCCCCTGCACATCCTCCAAAAAGAATGTGGGGACCTCCATCTCTTGTTGCACAGCAAGATTCTTGCCACGTGCTGCCGGTGCTCCAGTCTGCTGCTCTCCCACAGTGGCAGGCGACTCAACCACGAAGGAAAAATCGTCTCCCTCTCTTGGTGAAGCAGTCGTGACACTAACTCTGCAGCAGACTTCTTTGATATCTAGACGACATGCCGCATTCAGCGAGGCCAGAGTGCTTTTTGTCACGTTCCGCTGCTGCTGCCTTTCGTCGTCCTGCATCCCCTGCTGGCAGCTCTCACTCAAGTTCTCTTTGGCGTTTTTTTTGCATGCTCTGGCCTGCTGCAGTGTTCTTCTCTTTCTCTCTGCTGGAATTTTTCCTGTCTGAGTCTGCTTTTCTCTCTCTGTTTCCTCCTCCTCGTCTTGTTGCTCAGTCTTGGGAAATTCCACCCCAAGCGCAGCACCACCTCTTACTATGTCGTCCATGGAATGAGTTTCTCGTATCTCTGCTGCGGTGGGAGTCCAGCTCGCAGTACTCAGAGATCGCACCGACGCAGGTCCAGTCATTTTCTTCGCTCCTGGCACTTCTGCTGGTCGTGCTCTTAGTGCCTCTCTCTGTTGTTCACTCTCATCTTCCACGTACGCCGGTGCGAGAACGCCCCCTTCCGAAGCCTCTCCCTCCCCTGCTGCACCGCTATGCTTCACAACACCCGAATGAACAGCGACAGCAGCTCCTTCTACTAGCTCGTTTGGTCCCCTATGAATTTCTCTGGCCAACGGTATGACGTCTGAAAACAGGGAATGGTTATCTTCGTCTGGTGACATCGCAGCAACTGCTCCGCATTCAGCACGTAAGGACGGTGTCAGTGTCGAATATTTTGTTCGTGGTAGGGCTGCTGGAAGACCGTCCTCGTCTTGTGCCTTCACCGC
>NW_021156747.1:0-287 GCF_002837175.3 Physeter macrocephalus | reverse complement strand
GATGTTCCCGATGATACACCTAGGCGGACAGCAGCTCCAGCTTCGCTGCCCGGCAGAAATGCCTGAAGGTCCGGGTAGAACACGGTGGGTGAGTAGACAAGAGGAAAATTTGGAAGGAGAGGACATATGGAGTATGGGGTCATCATCGAGGTGAGTTGCTGGAAAGGGAAGTTTTCGTGCAGTGGAACCCATAAAGGCATAAACGGCAGTCGGGTAATCTCTCTCGAATCAGCTTCACCTGTAACTCTGCCGTTCCATCTGTCCAGTTCTGTACCTCCTCTTCCTGC
>NW_021156746.1:0-2063 GCF_002837175.3 Physeter macrocephalus | reverse complement strand
CGTGAAAAACACGAAGGACTCGTATGTAGTCTGAAGCCGCACGTCCCATACGATGTACCTGTACTCCTCTGACAGTATGCAGAGATTGCAAAGTTGTAGTTAGAGCTTCTGAAAATATGCCACGCCAGCGCGCCTTGCGCTTGGATACATGCATAAATACATATGGTTCCATTATGCTACATGTATAACACTATCAGAATTCGGGCTCCTGGTGGTCAGAATCTCGCGTGTTTTGGCAGACTTTAAAAGGATTATTGCACTTACACGCATAACAGGAGTGCTATATGTAAGTCAGCCACCAGTGGGCTACATGTGAGGTACTACGCATAAGAAATTCCATAACATAATTTATATATTCTATCACTTTCCTGTCGTCACAAGACATGTATTTGCCGCACCCTAGCTTTACGCTGTGAACAAGCACTACTGGCACACACTTACTCGTGTCTATTTTAGGCATCACGGAATGCCCAAACACATACTGCATTTCCCGCGTAAGGACAGGCACACCCCCTTACTTAAAAGCGGAGGAATCAAAGAATAAGCAGAAACATACTACCGTTCCTGCGTTGCAGCGTGTGTACAGAGGTAGTCCGTTACCCAGAAGCACAGCTACTAAACACGTATGTGGCATAGAAAGTATGAATCCACTTCTTTAGGTTTGGTCAAGTTGTTCTCTTTGACTTTCATGGCGTCAAATGAATATGTCCATACAAAGACAGCTACACACGTGTATGTATATACGTATACACATACGCATAAGCACGTGGGAATACTTGTGGTACCAGTGTTAATTTGTTACCATTTGTAAGGTACACCCAACAGTCCCAAAACGCGCACGACACACTCCTAATCCGCCACTGCCATCTGCAACTGTGCGATACACGTATCAACTGCGGATGGCATTGGTATGCTTTCGTTCTTGTCAGGGTTCTCAAATTTGGAAAGGGAGACGCTGCGATGCCCAGCTGCTGCGCGCACCATTGTCTTCGTTGCATATGTAGGCGCTACGTGGTGATACGCTTTTCGTTGCATACGTAGGCGCTACGTGGTGATATGCTACCCCTGCGATCCTGAAGCTATGGGTAGCAACATGAGCGTGGCCAGAAACTTTATACCTGCGCACAAGCTTGTATTGGAGAAACACAGATGCTAGAAGTCCATGTTCATCCAAATATATATAATTATGCACGTACATACATATAGGTGCACACACAGACATACATTTAAAAGATGTAGCGTAAGGTGCGGATCCATCCGAGTGCAAATATGCACATTTGAAGTTAAAAGACTTCGCCCAACTGCAGGGAGGAAAGTTGTTTTCGGCAGCACGTTGACGCCGACGTACTTCGTGGGCGCCTCGCCGAAAAGCTGGACCTGCATATACGTATATATGTTATACCTACAAAGATTGGCACAACGAAGAACCAGTGGTGCTCTTCTTCAACGTTACGATCCAGCTATTTTAAAGGCATGAGCTGACACCGAAGAGGACTTGATAGTACGGCCAGAGCGCTTTTAAGCGGTTAAACCATACGGTTCATGCGTGCCGAATGAGCTCGAAGACTTGCGTCGCTCACTTTGAAACACATGTGTGCACCGGGAACTTACCTGTTACTACGTGCATTTCACTGCGGTAAAGCCTTGAGACAAGTAGTGATCTACTTGCCCCGAGTGCAGCGCAGTCCATCTGTGTCCAGGTTCGTCGGCAGCCGCCTCTTGCCCTTTTAGCACGAGTCCACCTCTCTGCTTACGGAGCCGGACGGCCATCACATGCAAAGCTTGAATTAGCAAAGAGCGCAAGAGTAGCAGCACTGGAGCCGCTGAATGTTTTCTCTTCTCAGTTGATCCTCCTCACCGAAAGATGCATCGTCGGCGGGTGCACAGGTCAGGCTGGTGCTTTCTCCCCTATGGCGACGTGGATCTGGTTCGATTTATCCGTCAGTTTGGTTTGGCAGTAAATAGAACTAAAATTAGAGGTCTCGTCCCCTTTCCGTTTCTTCACACGACACCGAATTGTTAGCCTTTCTAACCATCGCACGTGTGTTCTTCCGCGTTGAACA
>NW_021156745.1:1641-2063 GCF_002837175.3 Physeter macrocephalus | reverse complement strand
TTTTATAATCGAACAAGGGTACGTGCATCTATACGGAGGGGGAAAGCGTAAGACACAGGCAACTTTTGGTGTGCAGGAAGAGCATAATTGAGGACAACCGCAAGGGAAAAACGAATTCGGCCACCATACCTGAAGACGATGAAAACCGTGGGTTGTCTCTGTTTAAAAACAGTCACGCACGACTCGACAAAGCGGAAAGCAAAGAACAAGCGGACGGGGCAGACCGGAATATTTCGAAAGTACTGCGGGTACGCAGGAACAATACGAGAAGAAAAAACATCCGGTGTGCCTGCAAAGGGTGAGCGAAGAGACAACTGGTACGACGAAGTAAAAGGTGTACACAAATAACAATGGATCAAAGAAGCAGCTGGAGCACACAAAAAAACACAAGGGGCCAGTCCGCGGACACGCGGAGGGAAGAT
>NW_021156745.1:0-789 GCF_002837175.3 Physeter macrocephalus | reverse complement strand
CATCCATGCAAAAGCTGTGGCATTAGCCCCAGAGGGGTACAGGTATGTCACACAAGAGAAGTCTGCGGAGAGTCCCGGGTATGCGAATGGCGAGAAAAACAAGGTACGACAAGAAGCCCCCCTTCCATGCCCAATGAGTTCTAAATGTCGAAAAAAGGGGATCACCACAACGAAGTCCGCGCATGCTTGGATTGGCACGCCGAGCTGGGAAACGCATGCAAAATTGTACTCTCTTGGATGTTTTCGTCGAAAGTAGCCTTCCCCTTTGTTGTAATACATACACGCTGTGGTGCGTGCATATAAGACATACTTGCATCAATAATGTATAGAGGTAAATACACAATATGTGGTGGCCTGAGCCGCTGTTGAAGGCGCCGCACTGGTTGTAGTAGAACGAAGTCTCCAACGCTACTGTGAATATATGTCTATCCGATTCGGCCTTTATTCGGGACAACTGCGTGTCCAAGGGCCGTTTCTGAATCTTCCTACCGTCGCTTGTCTTCTTCGCGGCACCGTCGGGGGAATGCGGCCTCCACTGAGCTTTTTGAGGAGTCGAGTGAAGTATACAGCGACCGTCAATTCCGGAAGGGTTATTCATTGCCTTCGTTTCAGTAGTTGCTTCTCCACACAGGCGGTCACTCCCTCAGCTCTACTTTCCGAAAGGGGCGATAAGGAGGTCCTGATGATGTTGCGGTGTCTACGGCTGTCCGCCGGCTACATACACACCACTCCATAATGTTTTATATAGATGTATAGACGAACACGTTGGATTTCTCGGTTCAGTGTGTA
>NW_021156743.1:0-2063 GCF_002837175.3 Physeter macrocephalus | reverse complement strand
TGTTTCAGTAGAGAGGCGCTACTGCTTACCACCACAAGAGAAGAGAAAGTAGCAGGGTCAACGAGTGAATTTCCAAGTGTCTGCAGACCGACGCTTTTGAACCCCGCAAGACTAACAGCGACTGCGAGGCATGATATTCTTATTCTTCTACATGCTGGAAACTCTCTTCCTTCATTTTTCCCCTGTGAAACCTCCTCCCTCCCTAATCATTCAGCCTATTTCATCTCTTTAATATCTCACTAGAAAATACATCTTTCTTCTCATATTCAATATTTCTTTGTGCCTTTATTAACTGTAACTAGAGACTCCAGTCTGCATGAATGATTCTTTATCAAATAAAGCTGGGTTACATTATACTCTTGGGAGCAAAAGCTGAACTTTGGTGTTTTATTTTTTATCAAATCATATTTATTAAGGTCCTATGTTGCTGACAGTATGCTATTCTTAAAAATATTCCAAATATAAAAAATCCAGAGCCCCATGTTGAGAGAGGTTTAAAGGAAATGCAAGAAAAAAAAAGAAGAAAAAAGTAAACAACACTTGTATTATAACAATGACCGTGCAGATCATTTTATTTGGTTTTAAAATGCCCTCCATGTGGTTGACATGTTATCTGATTAATCAATTGGGGAAAATTAAATGATGTGTTTCTGTATCTCCTCCCTAGCTCTGATTCTTCTAAAAGAACAAAACAAGGCAAGTCTTTTAATGTCCAATTATTCCAAGTTTTTTCTAAATTTAAATAATTATGAAGTACTACATATTTGCCAGTTGTTAAGAAGGTCACTAGGATGAGTAATTCCTTTTTAAATGTGGTTGCAAAATAAACATTGCCCATCATTCTTTTATTAAGTTTATGTTAAATGATTTTCAAAATATATCACTGTGTTAATTAAGCTGCTTGCAAACCTTGATTCTCATAAAAATAACTATTTCTAGCTTATCTCTGGATGAGGAATTACAAACAGTTTTCTATGTGCTCAGAAATTGGTGTTTCTCTATCTTTCCATTTGCCAAGTGGTGTAGAGGTAACAATACAACCCTGGGGGTCATGGAGTTCTGGCTGTGAAACCTGACTCGCTACTCAATTAAGTGAGTTGCCTTGGGTACTTACTTGATTGCTCCAAGCTTTACTTTCTCCATCTGCAAAATGAATAAATAATTCCTTACTTTGTAAGGTCGCTGTGAAGATTAAAGGTAATGATGTATCTAAAGTACCTATCTCATAGAAGACAATTAATAAATGGTAGGGTTTTTTTTAATATTTGCATACATTAAATTTTACATAAAAATGTAAATACCTACTTGCTTCCCAGGAGACCTCCTTTGCAGTAAAACACAATTACTCAATACAGCTAGTACGAAAGAATTGAAACAGCACATCTATGAAGGAGAAGAAAAATATTCTAACAGGAAGAACTAAGTGTTAAATGCAAACTCACCTTCCAGGCAGCCAAGGCAATAAGCACTGTTCTCAGGAACTAACTAAGGGAGAATGTAATAACAAAGAGAGTAAACAACATCTTGGTAAAATAATCTAGACCAAGTTTAGCATGTGGATCCTGAAACAGAGAGCACAAAAAACCTTAGGAATAAATGACTGAATTACAACTTTATACGAAACTAGAAGCATCTAGCATCCTTTAGCATTTGATTTTGCCCATTTTATGGGTAAAAGAACTGAGTCTCAAAAGTTTAAGCAATATGCTCAAGATTACACTCTAGTAAGTGGCAGAGATGGGATTTTGACCCAGGATTTTTGTTAATTGCTTTTTTATGCATTTTATTTTCTTTTACCCCGCTGTTTGCACAACGAAATACATATATATATATATATATATATATATATATATATATATATATATATATATATATTCGCACACTCCCACGTATGTGGGCACGCCCCTGTACACAGAGATTCACATACAGGCAGACACGCCGTAGACACAACACACATACACACACAAACAAACGCACCTGTGTCTCCTTATCATTCCATGCAAGAACGAGCGGAGGCGTGCAGGCTGCGTCAAATTGCTGTTCGGATGAGTTTTAATGCAGCA
>NW_021156742.1:1295-2063 GCF_002837175.3 Physeter macrocephalus | reverse complement strand
CGAATGCTGACCCAACAAAGGCCCTGATGCTGCTCCTACATCACGCCCTGACAGTGTCTCCAGCTAGTGGCCTCACGCTAGTCCTCACTCAGGCCCTGACGTTCTCCCTAAATCAGGCTCTGACGTTGTCCCTACCCGAAGCCCTGACACAGGTCCTAAATTAGGCCCTGATTCTCTACGTAACTAAGGTCTTGACACCAAACTTAGGTCATTACCTGAAACTAGCCCTAGACCTTAACCTAACCTTGTCTTTCGCTAATGTCAAGTTTCGCTAAAGAGATTCTTTAGGACGAAATTCTTTCATCTGGTGAATAGTTTTCTTAGAAAAAATAATTTTTAATCTCTTACTAACCTTAAACAAAATGTACTCAAATGCTGTGGAATATTCCTTCATAGCAGCGTGCATGGTTCACTTCTGCATTCGCTTGTGTCGGCCTTCAGGGTGCTTGGAGGAATGGCTCCTCTTATGCTAACTAAATCCCTGATGCTCTCCCTAAATAAGGCCCTGAAATTAGCTAACTGAGGCCCGGAGGCTCATCCTAACTCAGGCCCTGACACTGTCCCTAACAAAGGCCCTGACACTACTCCTAGCTCAGTCCGACACTATCCCTAACTAAAGCCGGGATGTTCGTCCTACGTCAGGGCCTGACCCTCTCCCTAACTCAAGCCCTGAAGCTTTCTCTAACTGAGGCCTTGATTCTGTGACTAACTCAAGCCCTGCTCATGTCTTTAACTATGACCCGAATGCTGACCCAACAAAGGCCCTGA
>NW_021156742.1:0-154 GCF_002837175.3 Physeter macrocephalus | reverse complement strand
ATGGGCCCTGCTTCAATCAATTACTAAAATCCGGACACTATCCTGAGCTAATATCCTGACACATTTCTATCCAAGGTCCTGACACTGTCCCAAAGAAAGGCCTATTGCTGTCCTTAAGTGAAGACCTGAGGCTGTGCCTAACTCAGGCCCTGAA
>NW_021156741.1:0-2064 GCF_002837175.3 Physeter macrocephalus | reverse complement strand
ACTTTAATATGCATACGAATGACCTGAGGATCTTGATAAAATATAGATTTTGATTCAACAGGTCTAGGGTGGAGCTTGCAACTGCATTTCTAGCAAGCTCCGGGTAATGCTGACACTGCCCATCCATGGAGCACATTTTGGCAAGGCAAAGCCTTCCTCCAAAATAATAATTTAAAAAAAAAAAACCTTTGGCCTCTGAACAATTTTACAGAAATAAAGTGAAATTCTTCCCACTGATGTATCATTCCAGATAAGAGACTGAGGCCTTTCTAGATGGTCATTTCTGCAAGCTGGACAGATCATATCAATTCCTTGGGGATGTCATTATTCAGCCGCCGGTCAGTCAGCCCTTTCAGTCCTGGATGCCACCCATTAGGGGCATGACTCCCCAGTTAGCAGCACTAGGCAGGGATTTAGGGGGAAGCTTTAGGGGTCACCACCAGCTAGTGCTCCCAAGCTTGTTAGAGCTGGACAATGTCCTAGAGACCAATGACAACAATTGGGTTCCCAGTCCCTTTTGAGAGAGAAAAAAGCTGAGGTGCAGATATGTGAAGTGTCTGAGGTCACATAGCTGGTGGGGGCAGAGCTGGGCCTAGGATCGAGGATGGCTGCACATTAGAAATGCCCGGGGAGCTTTTAAAGTGTACACATGCCCAGGCCCCACTCCAGACCAATTAAATCAGAATGCCATTTTTTTCCCAAAGTGCCCCCATGGTACAAGGCTAATATACTAGTAGTTGAGAACTACTGTCCCAAAGCACTATCAGAATACCTGGAGGACTGGTGAAATCAAAGACTGCCAGACTCCAACCCCAGAGGGTCTGATGCAGTAGGTCTGGGGTGAGGCCCAAGAATTTGCATTCCTAACAAGCTCCCAAGACATGCTGATGCTGGTGCTGCTGGTCTGTCCTGGAGACTCTCCCCGTGGTCAATACATTTACCCAGTCCCAAAGGCAAAGAGCTGTGGTTGCCCCCACTTTTGGTACTTACCCCTCTGCATGCTGTTCTTGACTTTCTCTCATAAGGCTAATTTCCATGATTGCTTTTTGTAGATTTTGACCTGATTTTACCCATTTATAAAACATCCGGGTGTGGGTCAAGGTTAGAAATTGTATTTGCTCTAAGCTCCCCATCCTTCTATGAAGTGGAAGAAGGATAACCTTGCTTATTCTGAACACAGAATACCAATTCTAAGACTTTCATCAACCCCCTCCAGACACACACATTTTCCTGAGTTGTGTGTGTGTATATGAATCAGAACATGACAATTTCATTTTCCTGAAAATACTCACTGAATTCCAAACTAATGACTAGGTTCTAGATTATACCAACCCCAAATACTTGGAAGGTCTCCTAGATGTTTGCCAAGCCAAATACAGAGGCATGGCCACCTCACCATGTTCCTCCAGCGGATGTACTTTCCAAATTCAACGAATGGCAAATCTGTATGTGAGGAATCTTCCCCAGCTGCAATTCGAACAGAGAACCTGGGAGTTCAACCGGCAGAGCTTTAGACACTGGAGCTATGGATGGAGATGTGGCTAGGGTAGAGGCAAAGGGCAGGATGACTTTTCCCATCCTTGCTAAGATGGTTGTAAGAACAAGAAGATCACGTCCACAGCAGGGGGTTGAGGGGGACTGGCAACCTTCAGAAGAGGGGGGCTGTGGTGGAGAAATGCTCCCAGGCATCGGGAAGAGCCATGGCAGCAGTGACTGGGTCACATGCCAGTGGAAGCTCATTACTCCGTTTTGGTGCAGTGTTAGAACCCCCAGCCCTTGCCTCAGCAGCATGTGTAGGCAGGACATTCTGTCTTTGAGGACTGCAGGCTGGGAAGGACATGGCTTGGGAGCCAGACCCTATTTCAAACCCCCTCCCTGCCACTTACCATTTGTGAACTTGAACATATTCCTACTCTTCTCATCCTTAAAATGGGCATAATATTTACACGTTCGTTGTGAGGGTTTAAACTTAACATGTAAGTCGCACACAGTACAGTGCCTGGTACATAGTAGGCACTCAGTAAGTGGTACTTTTCATTGCCTCAAAATCAAATGTGGATTGAG
>NW_021156740.1:0-2064 GCF_002837175.3 Physeter macrocephalus | reverse complement strand
GGAAACCTTTTGCGCACACAGAGCTGCGCGGGAAGAATGTGAAGAGTGACAGTGTCTACATTAGGGTGTCGGAAACGATGCCGCACTCAGTTCTTGCTGGGCGTAACTCAGCGACTGGGATGAATGACAACATTATGAGTCCGCGGAGGGAGCAATGAAGACACAGTTGTTTCCGTGACCGTGCTGACGAGAGGGACGGTACGTGAGCTTCCAGAAGGATGCTCTTGTGAGCAACAAACAGACGTGGTATTTCGACAGAACAGGAAGGACAGGAAGTCTAGGTGACGGAGGCTAAGGACAGGAACGAGGCGGTAAGCGTCATGGATGACTTTGCCTGCTTGCGAGTGATGTGAGTCCGCTTCTCCTGCATGCTGTCTGTGTGTGTTGTCCACGAACTACATCCGCGTCTCAATACTTCCACGTGATGCGCATGTAGTAACTACAATATTCCTATTGTTGTGGAGCAAGGCTGTTGTCGAGAGGCACCTGCTGAGCCGCGAGAACATGCCAAGAGCAACCCAGTTTTCTCCGTGGATCTGGTCAAACGTGGATTTGTGCAATGAGTTCATAGTGCTTATTCACTGATTCGATGCCTCCCTGCGAGCGTCGGTAGTCCTGATGTCCACAGAATGAAGTCGTTTTACACATGTCCCCGACAAACAAATATCAAATCTGGACGAAGCACGTTTGTGCGGCAACCGCGTCAGACCCCAATCAAGGGTATGTCCAAGACCAGCGGACTGACGAGCACTGCAGAAACAAAGCGAATACTTACCAGCCACAAAATCCATGCACCATCGACGGGTCTCCCGAGCTGCACTGTCGCGAGCTGTCCCGCCGTACCTACAAACGACATCGCTGAACGTTGTGAAGAATAATCTTGAACCAGTCTGCTCCGCGCCCATTGACGGGAACCTTCATTCCCGCGGGGCGGGATTCGTAGCACTGTACCACTTAGCATTGATGAGGTGCATGCAGATAGGCGAGAGGATCGAAATGCATTGTCGTAGAGATGCACCCAATATCGTTATCAGGGGAACCGTGGTGCTGACGGCGATTCACTACTGCTTCACGGATTTGATAGAGAGCAGACGTTCTCATCTTGACCGCCTGCTGTGGCACACTGCACTTCGAAACCCTGTGAAAGATACGTCATTCTACGATCAGATATGTATGCGAGGGAGTGTTACATGGTCCTTGTTTGCCATTGATGCATGGGATGTGCACAGGTTGAAGCCAACAAGGCTGACGTCAGCTGTCGTCAGAGTGGGAGTGTAATAGTTCCCAGGAATGATGTGACCCTGTCTTTGGTGCTGGAGGGTACTGTGTGGCACGATGCTTGGCGCAAATCACTTGGCGGCTGAGTGCCCGTCCAGCAGGATATGGGGCAGCGACGTAGAGGAACGAGGAAACCGAATGGAACTGTATGAACCGGCGATAGGGTGTGAGGGTGGAGAAACTGTCATGGCAATCAGTTCCCGAGGTAAATAATTCAGCTGGTGAGCTCAGCGCGGACGTTCTGCCCTCGAACCAAAAGTCTCTCCAGAGGCTCTCCTGTGGGTGCCTATCAGTTGACGAAGGGTGGACAGATGTGGCTCGACAGACGCATGTTTACGCAACGTGGGGGGATGTACTGAGGATGCGTCGTTGGAGACCGGAGCTCGTCATGGCGAGAGCAAGCATGGGAAGAGGACTTAGCAGTTTCCAGGGGAGGCTCGTAGCACAGACCCACAGAGACGCTGCGTGGACGGCGCCCTCTTAGACGGCTCTTTTTAGGTCGAAAGGAAGTGAACGCATGGCCATTCGTCAGGTGGCGTCTTCTTAGTGCACGATCGAGAGGTGCTTGGCCTTAGCGGCGTCTACATTCAGCTTAACAAATCAAATGCAGGCTCTCTATCAGTTTCGTTTTATGCACAGCCAGGAGAGGCACACTCGCGATTCGGGATAGTCAACATGGCTGTCGCCTCATCACGGCACGACATAGGATGAGTGGGTTTGCGGTTATCTATGAGTGCGCATCGAGTAAGAGCAGTAAAGCGGTATCGTCAAGGGTCTGCTACAAAT
>NW_021156739.1:0-2064 GCF_002837175.3 Physeter macrocephalus | reverse complement strand
CAGGTAGTTCCCCGACTGAGACTGAAACGTATTTGAGTCTGCAGGTTCCTACTGATATCCCCGGTGCGTGTTCGTTGTTGCATAGCGACCTTACGCATACGTCAAAGCATTCATCTTTATCTCTAACCCGTACGACGCTTTGACACTACCCGTCTTCCTGTCTACAATCAGCCTATCCGTCTCAAGGGATATGATGCGTAGTCACCATCGGTATCGTTTGCGCCTGATTTACTTGAGGGCACCACACTATGTATTATCATAATAGTGATATATGCATACATACACCAAGTTAACTGGATAAGTTGCATCATATCACATACAGATTGGTAGTAGACCATTAACTTTCTTCAGTGAGACTACGTACGTAATAAGGGGTGCTTTATGGTTCCAATCGGATCAAATAAAGCTCCCACTCATAGTCGTACGCACTCCGGCACACTACTCTCTTACCGTTGCGCGGCTCAGTGTGTCTCATTATGCTGCAGGGGGGTCATACTCTACTACAGGAACACCACTCCCGAGCAGCGGTGTAGGCGAGAATGTTTGCCGGGAGAAGGGCACCAGATGCCACACCACTAGATAGCAGAAGTCACAACAGGACGATCAGCAGCTCCAAACCGGTAGTCGTGGGTACGACCACCTACAGGAGGAGTCACACCAATGCCGCTGGACCGTAAACAGCAACACCCAGAACACTAGCGGGTGGAATTGTCGTCGCACTTCTGAATGTGTACAGAAGATATTATAATATCAGTCCCAAGAGAAGCCACACCAAAACCAGCTGGAGCTCCATCACACGGAGGAGAAGGCTAAGGAGCCCCACGAACCCGACATTCCACACGGCTATACGATCCTTAACACGTACACAATCGGTACGGCGACGGCTACAGCAGTAGCTAAGCGGTGATAGCAGCCTAACCTAGCAAATCACGAGGCACAGTAACAGGAAAGGATTTGCTACCATCTATTGAGAACTATGCCTGAAGCGACAGTCCCGTAGGCTACCCGTAACTACGGTGGCTACGGTACTGAGTACCAGAAGAACATCATACTACTGGCAGTACAGCAGTGGACCAATTTACGCGTTCACCGGCTCCCCTATCTTTGTTACAATAGGAGCAAAAGATCAAGCAGTAGCAACACAACCTACTCGGAGAGACGCTGATATACGAGACAGCCATGCGATTGACAGCGCAGTTCCACGCTCTGAACCGAATTCGACTGGTTCGTGTCTCTCTTTCTACACGGAATGCTGCAGCTCGCGAAAAACATTTACACAAGGGGACAAAATGGGCTAACCGTCCGAGTAGTTCGTGTCTATTGTACTGCACCTGAAGAAGGGGCACTACGCACGAACCTGCCCAAACGGAAGTACTGCAAGGACTCCTCTACACACGATCCCGCCTTTTTCGCGTGCTAATGATTACACGCACACGTCACCTTTCATTCCATCAAACGTGGGTACCTTCTTACAAAACCCCAGTGTGACTTGGAGAACGCTACCAATGCTGTGCTTTCGAAGAGTAATGGAGAAACATCACCAGTGTCGTTACCACAGTGGCTGGTTCTGTCGGTGATCTGCCTTCTGCTGTTGAAGGATGCGCTCTCCTCGTAGCGGAAATGGCAGTTGCTGTTGCTATTGTTGCTGGTCCAGTTGCTGTGTCGACGACTGCGGATGTGAACGATACCCAGCACTACATTCGTTCACCACCATGAACGACGCTGGCAAGATTTCTGTAACGTGGAATACAGCATCCGCATTTGCGCAGCAGCAGCGACAGCTCTCCCAGCACCTTTAACAGCTCTCGCAGTGTCCCGCAGCTGCAGTAGTCGCGTTCAGCGGCAGACGCACTAGCTCGTGTAGCCGAAGCCTGTGCCGCGCTCACTAAGAACCGCTGAAACCGGCCAGGCAGCAGTGTAGCCCGCTGTGTGAAGGAAAACACACCCAACACGCGCAGAGGCTCACAAGCAGCACTTGCCGTCCCGCTCCAATCAGGCGACATCCTTCGTGGAAGAGTATACGACTCCGTAGTCGTAACGCACTCTCCGTAGTTGCGGGCCGGA
>NW_021156738.1:0-2064 GCF_002837175.3 Physeter macrocephalus | reverse complement strand
TGAGGTTTATTAGTCTCTGAAAGACTCAGCACCTGGCTGAAGGGATCTTTTAAAGTCATCTACTCTCAGCCTCAATCCATTAAGCCAAGAGGATCCTTTTCTGAGAGGAACCAGGAAGGACTTCCTTACTTTGTTAACTTTGTGTGTGTGTGTTTGTGTGTGTGTGTAGTAGTAGCAGTAGTAATAGTAGTAGAGAGCTGTGGAAAATAACTAACCAATCGTTCAAATTGTATCAAGGCCAATTGCCAGGAGATTTCTAGCCATGGCTAGAATACTTTTGAAGATAGAGTACAGTCTCCTACAATTAATCAACAGATTCACAAATTGCATTCTATTTGCATGTCTCCTGTGAAAATGATAGTTTTAAAATATGAATTCCTATTAAGACATGAAAGCTGTATGAAATCTAAACATACTAATACAATTCAAATATACTGTCATTTGTTAATAAGCCCAATGGTTTAATGTGGATTAAAGAGTTTGGTTCAAATAAACCAATACTTAGATTGAAAATAAAAGGGTAAAGAGGAACATTTCGCTGACCTCTTCTTGAACTTTAACAGTTAATCTTTGCTTAATATATACACAGTGTACATTTTAATATTCAAGAAAGTTTTGTTATATACTGTAATTCATTTACTTATAAGCATGTACGACTTCCAAAGGTGTTCTATATGCTAATAAATTTAAATTTTGGATCCTTCTTGTGTTTCTAGAATATATGTACTTGGCCTTACATATGGTACTGTATCTCCTATTAAAAATTTGTTTATTGCATCCTATCACCTAATGGGCAACTTTCATGGGGAAAAGTATTAAGTGAATTATATTGATACCTTAAGTATTTGGTTAATTTTGTTGATTATTTTTGTTTCCTAAATGGCAACTAGAAAAAATAGAGGTCAAGTGTAACTTTTTGAGTTCTTGATTTTACTTTATTTCATGTTTATTTTATTTTTGTGGTTAGATCTAGGAGTGACATTCAATATATTTAACAGTTAGTATGATGATATAAATTAATATATAGATCAAAACTTTAAAATGCATTACTATTTACTCTAAATAATTAAAATATAACACTACTTACCAAGTGATATAAGTTGAGGTGCCACTCATCAAAACATTCCAGTAATTTCCGAATCATTTGAATCCAGTTTATTGAAACTATTGAATCATTTTAGAAACTATTAACATAATCTTTTCATTTTATGTGGCTGTTACTAGCTATATGGTACCCTTGTCTGAGTCATGATTTGTCATGGAAACTGCCATGACACAAGGGCACATAGCCAAGCAGTGTACACCCCCTACCTTGCCTCAAGCACTGGGCTAAATTGGTTTTCCTGGGGCCTTGCATCAGGTCAGTTCCTTTCCTGGGAGGCTGGCCTACAAGTGAACCATCACCATCAGTAACCACATCACAATCTTCTGACTCTTCCCAATTAAATTGATACTCAGTTGACTTATACCTTCCATAAGTAGCAAATTTCACTTAACATCAATGATGTTGTTAAGGGTGCTGATTTTTTTTTCAGCTTCTGCTGAATTTAGTGCAATTTAATTAAAATTATTTTCTAGTTCTTTTAATTCTACCACATTTAAATATTAAATATCTCTGTCATGTAGTAAACAAAAATGATATATTGGAAGGTCATATTTGATTAAGTCAAACCTAATCCTTCAGGTTAGAAATGTTGTATAATGGTGCAATAGTTGAACATTGCCATTAGGCTGCCTGAGGGTTTACATCACATAACCTCTGCCTCTATTTCCTCACCTGTGAACATCAATTGATATAATCATAATTATTGGATGTGTTAATACATGTTTAGAAAGATGCTTTATGAAAGTAGTTTAATTTTTATTAATAGAATCAAAGCTGTTATGCACACAGGGATGGACATTTAGTGAGGTTTTTGGTGGTAAAAAGTTTAAATTTTATTATAGTGGCAATGGAAAGCAATTGGAAGGTTTTAAAAATAATTTTTAATTGACTGTAGTTTTTAGAGCAGTTTTGTTTTTTTTTGTTTTTTTTTTGTGGTACGCGGGCCTCTCACTGCTGTG
>NW_021156737.1:0-2064 GCF_002837175.3 Physeter macrocephalus | reverse complement strand
GTGTGTGTGTGTGTGTGTGGTGTTGGTGGGGTCTGGTGGTTATTAACAGAGCAACCCTGGAGGGGCACGGGTGAAGGAGAGGTGATAGGAGCGGTATGCTTAGCAGGGCTGGCATCTTCCGCACGCTCCCAGCGCCTGTGCTGCATGCGTGGTGAGGAGGTGCTGCGCCCGCTGGGGTACCAGAGCAGCGGCGGACCTCGTGGGTGGCATCTCGGGGTGACGATGCTTCCCTGGTCGTAAGAGGACGGTCCACACCGTGGCATTGTCACCATCACCCTGGAGCCTGAAACAGCGGGCCCTGTGTCCTAGCCACACTGGCCAGCGGGGTGGGGGCCGTCTGTCTGTCGGCCTGGCCTCTCCTGGTCCATCAGTGGTGGCTCCCTGCCAAGCCCGCCCGGCCGTCGCAGACAGTGGGGCTCTGTGAGCCGGTCTCCTGTGGGCAGCTGGATGTTTTTCTATAGAGGGGACTCGTCATTAGAGGCCCCAGAGGATGAGGGGAGGCACCTTGAGCTGTTTTCCTTTCTCTTTGGCCCCCATTTACTTCTCCTCTTGGAAGGAGCACGGCTACCGGCCGGTGCCCGCAGTTCACTTGTCCTGGTGAAGGCAGCTTGACAGCTGCATAAATCACGAGGCGATGCCACTAATAGGTCGCTGCCTGAGACTGTACCAGACCACCCAGGCGCAGCTCCAGGCTTCTGAGGCTACACACAAATACAGTAATGCAAATCGCTTAACCCTTTGTTACTCAGCAGCCCTGGGCAAACGGCTCCTGACGTCCTCTCCCCTCCCAGTCCCCGAGATGAGCTTCCTCTGTTTCGCACCTCTCCTCCCCACCCTGACTTCTTACATTTCCCTTCCCCACCCCACTTTCCCCCGTTCTCTCTAGACTGCAGCTGAGCCAGTGCACCCCGCAGGTGATGGAAGGACCAGGGCTTTGCCAGGGCTTTGGGCTCAGGGGGGATGGCATTGGCTGGGGACACGGAGAGCGAGGAAGCAGCAGAGCGGGAGGCAGAGGCTGTGAGCTGAGCGCACAGGATTCTGGGCCCTGCGACTGCAACTCCTACTTCTTGGCCTCAAGGGTGGTTTCTGCACAGTGTGGTGACAGGCATCCTGGATGACGAAAGGGAAGGTGAAGTGTGCAGTGAAGATGGAGAGAGAAAACCATGTCTCGAGCAGAGATTCTTCCCTCCAGCTGCATTTCTCAAGTGCTAACGAAGCATGCTCACCTGGTGCAAGGTGCCAGGACACCAAAGAGAACGAGACTGTGTCCCACTCTGGAGCTCACAGTCCTATACACCCTGATGGGACAAGGCCTTCCTCGAGCTGACCCTCCCATTAGGAACTGTCCCATGCAACTGCTTCCTTGCTTATTCTCCTGTAGCGCAGCTAACCTCCATCCACTCCAAACGCCCAGGCCGCTCCTCCAAGGGGCCTCTGCATTATTTGCTGTTGCTTTTTTAAAGCGAATCCAAGAAAGTGTGTGGTTCCCTCCCTCACATCCTTCAAGTCTTTGCTCAAATGCCATCTTCTCAGCCAAGCCTTTCCTCACCACTTGATTTAGCACTGCAGCTAACTTACATGACATCCCTACCCGGCTCCTCTGCTTTATTTTTCTTTATAGCACTTAACCACTTTCAAATATGTCGTGTAATTTTCTTCTTTATTTGTTTATTGTATGCCTTCCCCTCTAGCCTGGCAATTCTTTGAGGTAAGAACTTTTGTTTTGTTCACTGATGTATCCTGGATGACTAGATTATTGCTTCTATATATTAGGTGCTCAGTAAATATTTGTTGAGTGTTTAAATGTGTAAAATGTCCTCTGTTATAACAGAGGAACATAGCGGCTGGGGGAGGGGAATGTGAGTCCCAAAGTTATCAATTTAGGGGTCAATCTCTCTGTCAGAGAACTTGGAAGCCATAAGGGAATTAAGGAGATTCATTTCCTTTTGGCCATCGCTTAGCATTATGCCATTGCCTCCAAGAAAAATTTATTTTTCCCTGAAAATAGTTGTTTATTTGTGGTAGGCTGCATAATGGTCCCCAAAGATGTACTAATCCCAGATG
>NW_021156736.1:0-2065 GCF_002837175.3 Physeter macrocephalus | reverse complement strand
GAGAGAGAGAGAGAGAGAGAGAGAGAGAGAGAGAGAGGAGAGAGAGGAGGAGGGGGAGAGGGTAGAAGAGAAAGAGGGGGTGAGACAGAGAGAAGGTGGGGGGAGAAAGGAGAAGGAAGCAGAGAGTAAGGAGGACGGGCCCGAGCATCCTTTTGTCTGGCAAGAGAAAAGGAGAGTGTCTACATGTTGATGAGAATGGAAATGTATCCAGGGGCTTTGCTCTCTGCGCTCTGGATTTTCATTTCTGAATATAATGTTTTGGGGAAAATGTGTGTGCTGAGGGGCAAGTCAAATGGAATGGAGACAGGACCAGTAGCAGAGTAACTACAGGATGAAAGCAGAGCTGTAAGTCTGGGTTTTGGTTTCTGTGAGCAAATCTAGAGAAGGCTCTTAATCTCGAGGGATCTTGTCTCCGGTTCATTATTGGCTTGCCTTGTCTCTCTCTGTGATGTACTGATTGTTGCTTTATAATATCACTCCCCCCCCCAAAAAAAAATATACACACATACACTTTATTCCCCAAAGAGGGCTTGGCTCAGAGTAAATTCTAAATAATTACTGGTATCAACTTCAGTCAATGAATGGATATGCTTATTCTTGGTTGAGATGTTAAAGGGTTTTCAGACTCAAAATACCCATTATCTTCAATGATTTTTTTCCGGAAGGGCAACCATAAATTGTTCTCAATTAGTAGTTTTTCGGCTGATAGAAGCAGCGTAGATCCTGTCATTTTCTGTAGTTTTTCTGAGTGATCTCTGTAATTCAGGATGGGACAGAATCATTTGTGCTCAGCTGATTTTTCTTTTTCTTTTTCTTTTTTTTTGCAATGACTGTCATCAAACAGGGAACTATGTCTTTATTACCTCAGGGTAGATATGAAAATGTGTAGCCTGAAATTAAGAAAGCACTCTGGAAATTTACAATTCCTCCGGCTCCTTTTTTTTTTTTCTTTTTTTCTTCTCTGAAGACTTATTTATGGTTTTAACAAATGTCTTCCAAGTTACTGTCATCTTTCAGTAGTGAAGGAAATGCATTGTTATTATAGGTGTGCGCTGATTTGATCTCAGAGTCTGAGCGTTTGTTCCGGCTGAAGGCATTAGGGATGCGTCTGAGAGCATATTGTGAAACAAATTAAAGCAATTAAAGGGAAGTAAAAATTCCATAGAGTGGAAAAAACAAAATTATTAAATGACTAGACAGTCATCAAGTGGTGCGTCTTAAAGTGGAATGGGTTACTTTTTTTTTTTTTTTTAAAGGAGGTCTCGACTCGAGGGAAGAGGGTGAGGGGTGAGGGTTCCTTAGGAAGAGTTTCCAGATCTGGAGAAGCCTGTGGAAACCCTACTTCTGTGAGTTAGAGGTTTGACAGCTGAGTACACCAGAGCATGCTTTTGAATAGACAGACCAGAATTTGCTGTTTGGTCCCATTGCATACTGGCTGGTGAGCTCAGGGAAACTTTCCTAGCCTCAAATTCCCTCTACTCTCAGATTAGACAACATAAAGTAAAGCTCCTAGCCCTGACTGTGGTTCACAGCAAGCATCTAATAAACAGCAATTGTATCTGTGATGACTATCTTGTGAGCCCAGGCTGTGAGACTCTGACCCTCCAAGGGTGTCCAGGCCCTTATCCCCAAAACGTGTGAATGTGTTACCTTATGTGACGAAAGGGACTTTGCAGATGTGATTCAGTTAAAGACCTTGAGGTGGGAAGATGAGCCTGGATTATCTGGGTGATCTCCATTGTAAGGTACCTATAAAAGGGAAGCCCCATGGTAAAGACAAGGGTCCTTGGCAAGAAAACAGTCTCTCCTCTAGACTCTGCAGAAGAAAAAAGCCTTGTTGACACGTTAATTTTAGCCCAGTGAAATCCATGTTAGAGTTCCGACCCCCAGAACTGTGAGATGATACATGTGTGTTCTTTTAAGCCACCAAGCATATGGTAATTTGTTACAGCAGCCATAGAAAACTAATACTCCTGCCAACACAGGGATTCCCCATCCCAGCGAAAAATCCACGCATCTGCTGTGTCTATTCTTCACTGCATGGATTCACCTGCTTTCCTCTACC
>NW_021156735.1:0-2066 GCF_002837175.3 Physeter macrocephalus | reverse complement strand
ACAAGGTCTCTGGCTCCCCCTGCTAGGTACATAGGTACACACCGCAGGGGTCCTGTCACACTGCTCGCCGACCAGCGCTTCGTGTGATACAAATCGGGGCACACTGCATACGTGTCTGCTGGCTGACATCCTGTTGTCAGCTCTGTCAAACATCAAATTATACAACATAGTACACACACGTACGCTGATAAACTCAATTACGGTTATCTACCTGTATTCACAGTTCTACGACAGGAGGACGCTGACGTATGGAAATATATGCGTTGAACGAGTTCAAAACCTGCGATCTGCGCGTCCCAGGCCAAGATCTTATTCGTCCGGTCCTGTATACACGCATTTCATGAACTGATCGATGATTTAGTTACATACCGACTGACTTATGGCCTGCAAAGCGCTTAATAAACCTTCAGCGCTAGATGAGACGGCAGAACATAGCATGTCTCGGACATGCCCAGTACCTCAGGAAACTTCAGGCAGTGACCCTGACTGTCTGCCCCACTGTGTGTCCCCGTATACAGGTGGTTTTCGTGTACTTCTTCTGCTCAACCCTAGATTCACTGACACACTGGCAAACAGGATACATGTGTATACATATGTATATAATTACATACGTATATGTATTGACATTTTATACGTGTACACTCGTTTACTGGGCAGTGCATATGTGTGTCCGTCGGCGATAAGCTAGGTAGGGTTTGGCGACGAACAAAGGCGACCGTCTAGAGTGAGAGAGTTAGGTGCACAACGTCAGTCGAGTGTGGCTGTGCAGGTGAACCTCAAGTGAGCAGACTAAGGTAAATAAGTCAAAGAAGTCCATATCCGTCAACACACATTCGCCGCTGAACTTTATTTATATATCTATATCGACATATATGTCTATACATACAATTATAGACTTGTGTACCTGTATGTATACACCCACCTACATACACATATATATATATATATATATTATGTCTGTGCGATATGACACAGAGGACTTTCTACGCGAACCCAGTCTGCAGGATTTCCTTCAGGCGGACAGGCGCCGTCTTCTTGAGCTCCTCGTTTCCAACGACGAACTTCTTGTAAGTTTCACAAACGTTTGCTTATGGGACGTAGAACGCAGGTATGGCCGCAGGGAAGCGCCTCTCCTCCGCCGACCGCACAAGAGTGCCGAGAAGATCAGTCACAGGGACAGAAAAGAGAAGTTACACCCGAGACGCAAGGGATTTTCAACGGAGAAGGAAAATAAATGCCGCGTTAGCAGCAAGAAAGGACTTCACTGTCTCGCCCTGTAGAAGCTGAAGCCACAATACGTGCTGCGAGGAATTTCTGTGTATTGCTGTCTTTTTGTGGAGTCACTTGACGCTCTACTGTATGCAGCGACGCGCGCGTGACCACACACGGCCGTTGGTTGACGCCTGCGTATGGATGCAGCCGTATTTGAACAAAGCACTTACGTGCGTTTGCTCTCCTCTACCATTGTATATACTTAATTTCTTCGAACAAGTCTCCGCAGTTTGTACACCTGCACCCTCATAGTCAAACACAGGCTGCCATTTACATTCATACGTTGACGCGTGGCGCTCACAGTGCGATTTACCCATTCGTACGCTGGTCTCTAACGGTGCTTTTTTCTGCACGTTCAACGCCTCCGCATGGCTCAGCTGTGCACATAAAGACAGCAACCTAATACAAGTGCACCTGTGTGTACCTTCCAGTTAAGTAAATAACATATCAATGTACATAATGCGCACGTGAAACAGATTGGTTCTTGAGACATAGACCCACACACACGTTTAAAGCGGCGGTGAACACACGTCCAGTATTTTCTCTACAGAAGATTCCCGGTATCTGCAGCTGCAGCGAACAGATGTACAGGCGCAGTACCAGCATCATCAGCAGCGACCTTGCTTTCACAGCAAAAACTGCTGCGGTTCCACTTTCTCCCCCTGAGGGTGATCACCTTCGTGCGTCTAGAGACAGTTCTTCCTGAAAAGCATCCTCCTAGCGCATCTAGGGCCATTGACACACTCATCGCTGCTGCATACACTTTCTCGCATAAGTATGGACGCGCTCACAGA
>NW_021156734.1:0-2066 GCF_002837175.3 Physeter macrocephalus | reverse complement strand
CGCATAAGGGTACACGGAGTATATACACTACGTATGATCGCATCCGTGGAAGCATTGCCTGCTTTTCTTCCCTTACACCGACATATTCGCTTGAGTGAGGGCCCGGCTCTGAACATGTAAATACATCACTAGTACATATATACGTACGAGCCCGTTTGCGTATACATATGCAGGTACTGCGCACGACAAGTCTAAAAGCATGATTATGTCTTCTCCACGGAAGGTTAAAGCTCGTAGGCAGGCCTACCGCTAAATCCGCAATACCAAAGGACATTTATACAAGGATGTACTCGTGCGTGTTTGTGCAGGTACATCTCTTGAAGGAAACTAGTACGCATCTATTGGATGGGTGTGCATTCGTGTGCACCTGAGTTCGTAAGTGTGTTCGCATGTAAGTATATGCGTCTCTGTGCCTATGTATGTGAAACCGCATGTATTCACGTAGGTGTCTATGCAGGAGATACGTATTCACATACGGGCGAGCCACACAGGCACGTGTTTGTGTAGATGTGTTTGTGTGCATAGATGTGTATACGAGCGCCCATATACGTGTACATGTGGTTTCTACAGGTGCAGGCACACGAACGTGTGTATACTGCACGAGCGCAGATCTAAGTACGATAGAAACGCAGTACTACTTTCCTGAACAGCAAAAGCTCCTCCAGCACTTCGGATATCCAGGGAAATTCTACTGCATCGCCTCCATACTACTGTCTATCCCCGGCGCGTTTGTTTCTCTGCGCGCACCGTTACCTGCGCGTTGCCCACCTTCTGCTGCTGTTCATCAGAACAACCGGCACCTCATCAAGTGCAGGCACGGTCAGCAGTGAAGGCGTCACGTAGGGCCGGTTGGAGGAGTATGTTTTCCTTCAGCAAAGGGTTTCATGAATTATTCAGAACTCTTCAGATGCGCATCTGATTGGCGCGCGCCTCATAACTCCGTACTGCTTTAGCAGAGACGTCTGAGAAAAAAAGGCGCGAAACTCAGAGGGTGAGAGGGAACCCAGAAAACGGTGACGTCTACATTTTTTCCATTTGAAGAAGCAGAAGCCGGATAGCCACTATTGAACAGGGGCGGGCAAAGGCAGTGATACCTCCGCGATTCCCCCGTATAGGTGTGCTGTGCCTCCTCCCGCTGCTAATAACGAGGCAGCTGCGTGTACTGCCGCGGCTTCTGCCAGTCACAGACGACCGCTGAAAGGGAGAAACGACACAGCTGCACACATCAGCAGGCGTGCGCGAGCGCAGTTGCATACAACTGAATGTGTTGGCTTAGGTGCATTGATGAACATTGTTCTTTCCCTTCCTCTGTCTCTTTATGTTTCTACAGATGTACAAATGCATGCATATGAACTAGAGATGCGTATGTATGTGCGTGTGCACAGTCATCTCCGCACGCGCTCCAGCGCTTAAACATGTGTATGTAGCTAGGTAGCACATCCAGTGAAAACTACAAATATATATGTATAGGTGTATACGCAGTTGCTTAGTCAGGGTGATGGCGAAAATACTCATTATATGTCTGTAAATGCTAGCACCTGCATTAGAGGACACCGAATTACCTGGGTGTGCGCACGCAGAGTCATAGAAACATTTACTGGGCTTCTCTCCGGTTTTTTTACGTGAGACGGAAATTCACGAAAAAAGATGCATCGGGCTTGTTGACGTGTTTCAGGCTACGATTCGCTGAGGAGGAAGAGAAGGCAGAACCCAGGAGGGGCATTGCTCGTTTCGTCTTTAGTATTTTTGCCCTTTCTACTATCATCTGTCCAGAGAAAGCGAGAGCCCTTGACCACACAGACGCCGAGAGTATTCCATTTGGTTTGCTCGGCCTTTCGGTGTTTCTACTGCGTGGCATGCGGTCAAGCAGGGAGGTCAGCTCGAAGAAGAATAACAGCAGTAAGTGTATCAGAAGTGAAGAAGAGCAGCAGCACCAGCACGGCCAACGTGAATGACAGAGGAGGCTGCATGCCAGCACGTTATTATTTGTTGCTTCACTGGTGTGCTTCTTGTGCTGCAGCTCATAAAGCGAGGGCTGCTGCGTCCACCCCACACAAAATGCTGCT
>NW_021156733.1:1852-2066 GCF_002837175.3 Physeter macrocephalus | reverse complement strand
ATTCTGCCTCTGCTACGAGTTTCTCAGGCAGAGTTGGTCGCTATCTCTTTGGTGTGGCCAAATGTGACCACAATTCCAGAATGTCATTTCAAATTAGTAGGCTGTAACAGTGGAAGGGGTGTGAACACTACAGAAAACATGCCTACGTAGAGAAAGTACATTCCACGGCTCTATGGCAGGGTTTGGCACCACGCCTCTCAGAATGCCAAGAAAG
>NW_021156733.1:0-732 GCF_002837175.3 Physeter macrocephalus | reverse complement strand
AATGTGTGTGTGTGTGTGTGTGTGTGTGTGTGTGTGTGTGTGTGTGTGTGTTTGTGTGACACACGGTGGAACTTCCTTAATTTTATGAGGGTTAAAGTAGAGATACTTGTGACGCGGCTCTGCGTCTCGCTACCACTGATGTCGGAAACACCTCGAAGAATGCAGTAGTAGCAGCCGAGTTGGGGATCAGGAACAAGCCATTGCAGCCAAGGTGTGTAGCGCCAACAGATTCCTTCTCTACCTGTTATTCGTTGCGCTGGTTTTCATAAAAGTAAGCTCAAGCCAGAAGGTTTCAAGACCCTGAAAGGAGAACAGGGTCCCCAAGAAAAACTTCATGCTGAAAAGCACGGCCAAGAGTAGCAACTTCAGAGTAGCACTTTTTGGTGAATTAGCACAATCCAGTCACGCCAGTGAGTGAGATACTCAAAGACACGACACGCGGCAACAAGCCACTGTACGAATGATGTCTGTTAGACTGCCTTTCAGTAACGTGGTTCTCGACCTTGACTGGCTGAACAAACTAGTCCTCATTGACTTCACTCTTTCGTAAGGTATCCGCGTGCGTGGCCTCTTGATACGGATGAGCACACCTGTCAGAAAAAGGCGCTAGAAGATACTCATTCTCAAAGGGGTATCTTCTGGAAAGCACACAGCGCAGGAAGACTACCACGAAGTGCCGCATGTCTCCTGCTGAGTCTGAACGACTCGTAGTCAACTAGCGCAGCGTCTGAA
>NW_021156732.1:0-2066 GCF_002837175.3 Physeter macrocephalus | reverse complement strand
ATGTAGAGCTTCCCTACGTATCCTATTCTCTGTATACAAGCAATGGAAACTCCGGTCTGTTATTTTTTGTCTCCGTGCGCCGTTCTTCTCTCGCTGTTTGTCCGGCCTACGTCCCGTATTATCGTTGTTGCATGCTGCTTGCGTTTTCAACAGCTACTCTTACTTCGAACATTCCGATTTTAAACGAGCGGCTACTTTACTTCATTGTCTCCTTCATTATTACACACTTCTGAGGGAGAAAGCGACAGCTGCGTAACCCTGAAGTACAAGGTTCTTTTCCCTTCCGGTTTAGTGCAAGACGACAGGCGGCTGCAATTATAAATGACTTTTTTTCTTGGAATAGGTGTCGTCCTCTCTACTTGTTCCTCCTCATTTCGGCTTCCTCTCTTCTGCTTGTCGAAACTAAGGATGAGCTCCTCCCTCACTTATTCAAAAGCCGCACACACCGT
Organism: Physeter macrocephalus; assembly: GCF_002837175.3. Taxonomy (NCBI): domain Eukaryota; kingdom Metazoa; phylum Chordata; class Mammalia; order Artiodactyla; family Physeteridae; genus Physeter; species Physeter macrocephalus. Next base: position 1,617 of record NW_021156732.1, on the reverse strand, counting down.
TGAGCTGAGGTGAGTTGCCTTCGCATCAGCATGTCGCGTGTGCTCGCTCCTTCAGAATTGTCCTCTCCACAAGACATGTGAGAGGCGTATTACCACTGAAAAGACGCCCTCCTGCTTTTTACGGTGGAGCCGCGCTGCCAGGAAAGGTCGCTTTTTTTCTTCACCATTTTAGTCTCACAACCACATTTCTCCAGACTCTACAATTTTCTTCGCCTTCCGTAATGCTTTCCATGGTGTATGAACAAAGTGGACATCCTGCTCGTTGTTCTCTGGGGCAACACATTTTTCTTACCGGGAATCGACCAGAATTTCATTTCATCTTCCTGCAGGCAGATCCCTTACTCAGTCTCGGTAGAGGTCCCGAAGAGTTTGCCCCTTATATACTGCTGCTGCTGTTCGCGGTGCTGGTGCTGTTGGAGTTGTGCCTCGACCGACTTTCTTCAAAGCAGCTGCACTATATTTGCCTTCCGCTGCCAACATAGAAAGGTACATCCACGTCTTGGCGAAACGAAAAAGCGTCCGCTACCAGTTTTCCGTATTCTGTTGTACCATTTAGCCTGTCTCGACCCCCAGCAAGCCTTCTTCTTCCGCATGACGCGCGCGTGCCTCCAGTAGAGAGCGGACGCAGTCCGCTTGTCCCCGTGTGCCCCAGCCTCTTTTATTTACCAGAAGCACTCCACTTAGTAGTGCTTGCAGTCTATTTTTCTATAATTCGGTGCCCTCGTACGGCCAGCAGCGGCGTCAACAGCAGCAGCATCCTATCTGCTGGAGCTGCGAGCAGTTCGCGGGGCAGAGAGGAAGAGAACAGCTCTTTCTAGACATTTTTCGGTTCTTCCAGTGTAGACAGATCGCAGGGTACACGGGTAGACAAATGATCACAGATATACATAGACAAGTAGTTGGGCTCTCAAGTAGTCTACTCCCCAACGGATGTCGTGTTCTCTATTTCTGTCGTCCTTGAGTTTCCTTTGAGCAGGCTCTAATTCCGGCATGTGTGTGGCGAACGCTCTTGACGTGGTGTTCATGTCCTGTTGTGCATTCGTCTAGCTGCCGCCACTTAGAGATTCCGAGATTTTCTTGTGGCCCACTTTTTCCGTCGTCTCCACACTTGTCTCTCTTCATCAGACGTCACCCTTTGTATAATCACGGGTGTCCTCCTTTTCTTCCTCTTCATAATTTTTATTCCCTTCAAACGGTGACTGCCTTCTCCTGTTGCTTTCTTTCAAGGGTCTTTGGCTTTGCCTTTAATAAACATATGGCATTCTTATAGCTACAACCTGCTATTCGTAGAAGTTTACCCTCACAATTCACTGCGAGATTTTCCTCCTCAGGTCTTCTGTCCACTTGCTTGCTGTGTGCCCTCTGCATGGCCTCGCTCAGACGACTCAGCTGCTGCAAACGCGCCTTCTCCATTTTTCTCTTGCAGCCGCCTTTTCTCATCCTGTTGCTGCTTTCTTTCACTCCGTTACCCGTACACGACGCAACGCAGGGTCTGCGGTTACACACGCCACCGTGCACCGTAGCAACAGCCTTCGCTGCAGCAGCAGCAGCAGTCGCGGCTGAAGGAAAGAGACTTACGAGTACATTGCTGTATTCCCGTGCGGTTCATTCACTCTT
>NW_021156731.1:0-2066 GCF_002837175.3 Physeter macrocephalus | reverse complement strand
ACTACAAAAAACTATAACTATGTGAGGCAATGGAGGCATTAATTAACTTGATTGTGGTAATCATTTCACAATGTCTACATATATCAAAACATTAGATCATATACTTTAAATATATACAATCTTTATTTACCAATTGTACCTCAATCAAGCTGAAAAAATATGACCCAATATAGGAGGATGGGTGGGAAGTCAGTTTAAGGAGCAGTTAGACCCTCAGAATTTCTCCCCTCCTCCATGAGCTTGAGGGCTGGTATTCCTCACCCCAGCATGATATTGAGGTTCTTCCCTAGAGATGTGCTGGATATCTCTCGTGTGCCCCTCTGGACGCACTCTCCACCCTTTCCACCCTTCTTCTGCTCTAGGAGTCTGACCCATATGGGTTAAATAATGGACGTCCTTGTCCTTTGGCTTCCCATTGGGTTTGGTCAATGGGGAACCCTGACAGGAAATCAGAGGTTGTCAGAAAGTAACAGCATTTATCCTCCAACTTCTCTCCGTGTGAGGTCACCTTTGGATGACTTCCTCTATCCACTGAAGGTCACGTTCCTCAGAAGTTGGTTTCTTTACAGGACTTTCTCCTTCTGGGTTCTAGAAACCTCCCCTTCCCTCGTCCTTTGGGTAAGGGGGTAACATGTGGTTACAAGAGGTTCAGCACTCTCCAGGCAGTTTCTTTACAACTTCCACACTGCCCATACCTTTGTAAAGGGTCCCTCTATTAAACCGTTTTAAAGTTATCCTAATTTGAATTACCACCAGTTTTATGCTAGGACCCTGGATGAACAGATGGTTTGGGGTTGGAAGCCTTTAAGAAGAACTGAGGGTGGAGATACCATTCTATAAACAAAAGGATTAAGTGAAAGTTTACATACTGAGTTTTGAGACACCTTGGTTCCCCAAACAGAGGGACAAGCTTTCAGCCTCAAGGCAGCATATTGGAAGAGTCTTCTCTTGGCATTCTGACTAGACCAACGAAAAAAGAAAAGTACTGTTATCAGGGTTTCCAAACAAAAAAAGTCTAGCAGATCCCCAAGCAATGAAGGTAACAGTTCACAGTTGATAAACCTCATCAGCGTGCATGGATTTTCCAATCAGTTTTTGTTTTTTAAATGTAAACTCTTCAAGATCACTAGTCATCTGAGAAAAGCTTCTAATAAGAAAGAAAGTGAACAAAACAAACACACAGAGAAAAGCAATTTGAGAGAAACCAAGATTTCACAGGGAGAAAAAAAAAATACAACTGGAAGATAAGAGCAGATATCATGCAATAAAAACAGATTCTGTATAAACAGAACAATCAGCCAACAACAACAAAAGAGAAAGCTCCAGGAAATAAGACTATGATAGGAATGAAGTATTCAACAGGAGATACAGGAGAAAAAGAGAGAAAGAGAAAACACACTTAGTCTATAAATTCTAACATCCAAATAATGGAGAGAAAAAAGAAAGGGGAGAAGAAATTACCAAAGCAAGAATTTCAAGAAATTACCCAGGACTGTGGAATGCGAGTTTGCAGATGAAAAGGGCCCATTGAGAGTACAACATAATCTATGACAATAGAAATACACCAAAAACTTAACTGTGAATTTCAGATGCTGGGGCAAAGAGAAGTACCCAAAATCTTCCAGATGGGGTTTCATACAAAGGCTCAGGAATCAGAATGGCTTTAGACTTCTCAAAAACAATATTGGAAGCAAGGAGTCAGGGGTAATACCTTAAATACCCTAAGGGAAAACAATTTCAAACTAGAATAAAGATATTTTCAGATGAAGGCTTTGTAAAATTTGCTTCCCACGCACATGATTTTATAAGATGCTATTGAGAATATGCTCCATCAAAAAATGAACTAAACTAACAATGAGGGTGACACTGGATCCAGGCACAGGATTCCAACCTTATGTTAGTGGTTAAGAAAAAGCCAACTGGGGAGACGGCCCTGTCCAGACCAGAAGAGGTCAGAAGATGTCTTCCAGGGGATGAACTTAATAAAAGTACCTCAGGTGCTTGAAATTTCTGAGAGGAGGGCTTCCCTGGTGGCACAGTGGTTAAGAATCCACCTGCCAATGCAG
>NW_021156730.1:1611-2066 GCF_002837175.3 Physeter macrocephalus | reverse complement strand
TTTTTTTTTGCCACCCCATGTGGCTTGTGGGCTCTTGATTCACAAGCCTTGGCTCAGGCCAAAACTCATGCAGTGAGAGCTCTGAGCCTGAACCGCTGGACTAACAGAGAACCTCAGACCCCAGAGAGAGAATATTCATCAGAGTGAGTTCTCATGGAGTTCCTCATCTCAGCACCAAGACCCAACTGTACACAATAGCCTACAAAATCCAGTGTTGGAAGCCTCAGGCCAAACAACCAGTAAGACAGGAACACAATAGCACTCATAAAAAAAAAAAAAAAAAAAAAAGAGACAGCATAAAAAGTCACAGATGAAGGAGCAAGGTAAAAACCTATAAGACCAAATAAATGAAGAGGAAATAAGCAATCTACCCAAAAAAGAATTCAGAGTAATGATAGTAAAGATGAGCCAAAATCTCAGAAATAGAATGGAGGCATGGATTGAGAAAATACAAG
>NW_021156730.1:0-1124 GCF_002837175.3 Physeter macrocephalus | reverse complement strand
GGGCTTCCCTGGTGGTGCAGTGGTTGAGAGTCTGCCTGCCGATGCAGGGGACACGGGTTCATGCCCCGGTCTGGGAAGATCCCACATGCCGTGAAGCGGCTAGGCCCGTGAGCCATGGCCACTGAGCCTGCGCGTCCGGAGCCTGTGCTCAGCAACAGGAGAGGCCACAACAGTGAGAGGCCCATGTACCGCAAAAAAAAAAAAAAAAAAAATTGCTTTACATGTAAATGGACTAAATGTTCCAATCAAAAGACATACAATAGTCGAATGGATAAAAAATCAAGACTCATATATATGTTGCCTACAAGAGACTCATTTCAAATCCAAAGACACACAAAGACTGGAAATGAGGGAATGGAAAAAGGTATTCAATGCACACGGAAACAAAAAGAAAGCTGGGGTAATAATACTTATATCCAGCAAAATAGACTTTAAAACAGAGTCTTTAACAAGAGACAAAGAAAGACATTACATAATGATAAAATTGTAAATATATATGCACCAAACATAGGAGCACCTAAATATCAATACAAAAAGCAGATATTAATAAACATAAAGGGAGAACTTGACAGTAACACAATAATAGTAGGGGACTTTCACACCCAACTTACACCAATGCACGGATCATCCACACAGAAAATAAATAAGGACACACAAGGTTTAAATGACACAATAGACCAGATAGATCTAATTGATGTTTATAGAACATTCCACTCGAAAGTGGCAGAATACACTTTCTTCTCAAGTACACAAGGAACATTCTCCAGTATAGATCACATCTTGGGTCACAAATCAAGCCTCAGAAAATTTAATAAAATTGAAATCATATCAAGCATCTTTTCTGACCACAACACTATGAGATAGGAAATCAATTACAGGAAAAAAAACTGTAAAAAACACAAATACATGGAGGCTAAACAGTGCACTACTAAATAACCAAGAGATCACTGAAGAAATCAAAGAAGAAATTTAAAAACTACATAGAAACAATGACAATGAAAACACAGTCACCCAAAACCTGTGGGATGCAGCAAAAGCAGTTCTAAGAGGGAAGTTTATATCAATTCAATCTCAGCTCAAGAAACAAGAAAAATCTCAAGTAAACAATCTAACCCTACACTTAA
>NW_021156729.1:0-2066 GCF_002837175.3 Physeter macrocephalus | reverse complement strand
GTGTCTACAACTTGTAGAAGAGTACAAAAGGAGATATGCAACGAGAGGCTATCGGGAAATGTAATTAAAACTGTTTTTTTTCTTCTTTTTCTAGTGCATTTATTACTTATTTGTAAAAACCATGAACAGGTATTTATTTATGATCAGGAAAAATAATGATAAAATGAAACATGCAAAAATTTCTAAATGAAATTATTGAGTTCACGGAAGTGTTATGGAGATTAACAATGGAAAACCACAATTCAGGTTCTGTATTGGCTGAAAGCAATCTTAGTTGCTTCCTCTTTTGTCTTGGGTGTAGGTGGTAGAGTAGTTTAGAAATGTACTTATTTACGTATAGGTGTTTATGGTTCAAAATACTGAAGACCAAGGGTGTTTTCAATGACAGTTATAGGTGTAAAAATAAGAAGATGCAGTGTATCACCTGTTTTCATTCTAGATTGCTCCTACATCAATAGAAACATAGGCTTGGTGGTCTGACATGACAGTTTCTAGAGCCTTTTAGAATAAGAGAGATGTTTGTGGAGGCAAACTGCCTTACTGAGTCCACCAATTTAAAGGCTGATTTCATCCAGAAATGCCCTCATAGACATATCCAGAAATAATGTTTAGTCAAGTATCCAGGCATCTCATGATCCAGTCAGGTTAACACACAAAATTAACCATCACATCTTCTTTGAGACTTACAATATATAGTCTCCTTGAAAAGGCACTGAGAATTCATGAACGAAAGAAACCCGTTGGATCCATAGGATAGAATATTTTTCGACAGTCATTTCTCCTCACATTTCTTAAGCCAAAGAATGCCCAGGGATTACTGTAGTATCAAATAACCCCAAATCTCTGGCTTAAACCAACAAGGTTTATTGCTTTTTCACACTCTCTGGGTAATATGAACTGGAGAGGAGCCTCTGCTTATTCAAGTGACCCAAAGACCCAGGCTGATGGAGATTCCTTATTGACACGTGCTTTCAAGGTCACTCTAACTGGGAAGGCATGTGGCAAATTGCACAGCGTTTATTAAAACTTCCACCTGGAATTGACATTTACTACTTCTCCTCACATTTGGTAGACCAAAGCATGCCTAGGAGGTTGGTGAGGCCAACTTATTTGAATATCTAACACTTTGTGGTAGACTGGTGTATTTACGCACACCTATCAAAATTGTTTATGCACAACTTTTAAAAGAATACTAGAAAGGAAATGCAATAGAAGAGGTTGTCTTTGCAAATGCGATGAAAACAGGTTTTTCTTCTATTTCTAATGGACATATTTTTCAGGACCTTTTTAGGGGAGACCTGAAATAGCATAGTTCTTTGGGGCTATGGTCCCAATCCCCACGTTTATGGTAAGAAGTAGACACATGGCAAGGAAACGAAGGTGTTTCTATCAACAGATGTGAAGATATGGGTGAAACTCATACTGACAATCAGTTCTCAACTTGTTCCACCTGGTCTCCATTCTTTGGCACAGATATTGTCTGGGGGGACTGAGTACTCTTCATCCTTTAAGTCAGGCTCCTTGGGTGACATGTTATTAAATCATAATGTCTTTTCCCTTCAAAGCACCCTTTGGTTAACTTTAACTCATTTTTACTTACAAAATGCAGTTGACCCTTGAATAACAGGGATTTGAACTGTGCCAATCCATTTATAGGAGGATTTTATTTCAATAAATACTACATTATTAAAGGATCCTTGGATGGTTGACTCTGCAGATGCAGAGCTGTGGTTACAGAGGGCAGACGGTAGAACTTGAGCATCTGACACTTTTGGTATCCTTGGTGAGTCGTGGAACCAATCCCCAGCATTCTTCAAGGGTCAACTATTTTCTCTTAAGGAACAGTGGACTTGAAAATAAAGCTTAGAGTTAGCAAACAGTACAATCAAATTTCAGGGACAAGAGGAACATTAGTAACTTTCTTCAAGCAGATGCTGTCCTTGACCCTGGAATTATGGCCATGAACTTACCCTTGTGGGATTTATAGTGAATAGCCAGTGGCAAGTTGAGAAAAAGTAAGGTAAGGCTAAGGGGACAGAGAGCGGTGTGTGTGTGTGTGTGTGTGT
>NW_021156728.1:0-2066 GCF_002837175.3 Physeter macrocephalus | reverse complement strand
AAGTGTCAAATGGCGCACACGGATTACAGCCATCACAGGTTTCCAAGCAGGAGCCGCAAGGCCGTGAACAACGCTGCACATCCAATGACATTTGTGTGCTGACGGAACATGCCAGCACACCCGCAACGAAGCAAAACGGCCTCCTCACTTTGTCGAAACTGTCAATTGTACTGGACAAAGGGGTTCCGCGCTGAAGAAGTTTGTCCGGTCGGTCTATCATGCCTCTATCTGCCAGCTAGGGTCATTAAACAACTTCTAGCTGAGTCAGCAGGGAACAAATATGTTCTGCCCGGCGCTGGTGACTTCTACGCAACACAAACACGCCTCAGTAGAAAAAAGCAACTGCTAGGCGGCCTCAAGCCCCACGCATAAGAAATGCGTCAGGGGGCTGCGACAGAAGGGAAACGAAGGTGGGAGTTAGACTTTTTGGCGAGGGGGAGACGAATTTAAAATACGCAACTAACAAAGACAAGATAATGATACATTATCTTCGTGAAATAGGAGGATGAGGACGGTGTCGAAGCAGGATATGCTTCCAGCTCCGTAGACAAAACAAAAACACATCAATCAACCGCACAGCCTGTGCCAGAGTGAGTCGAAAGGAAGAGTGATATGATAGAGGACAGGAATGTTCCCTTGATCAGCGATTCATGCGTGCATCCAGAAGTAGGATTGTGTATCGTTTGTCTGAAGTGTAAGCGCTAAGGCACACTTTATAATCTCGCGACCAGAACGCATGATCCACGCTGAAGTGCCAACAATAACGCGAATTTCTTATTCAGATAGTTTCGTCAGGTTACCCGACTCACGTAGCCTGTGGTGGCAATGAGTACACCACTGTTTGTTACGATCCTCTCTTGTGAGGTTCGAAGAGACTCACGAACCATCTGGGGCGCAGTTCGAGGCTGGACAATGTTTATCAGTATATGTGACGAAAAATATGTATCGGAGGTTTGGTCTTATCTCTGGAACCATTCTACGTAGAGACTCTCTCGTTGCTATGAAACAAAAGATCCCATCGCGGCACAAGCGTTACAGTCCAGTCAGAGGCACCGATAGTGTATTAATACATAGAGACCGACGTACGCTGCATCCGGCTCAAGCAGTGCCCCCCGTTCCTCTTGGCTTTGTGATGGTCTTGACCGCAGGATTTCTGCAGGAGATGAGGACGCTATACACCTTTTCGATATGAGCACCACAAACTGAAAGCATGTTGACTGATGAGCGGTTCCATTTGTAGTGCAGTGACGGAAAGCTTAGAGCTGTGCCCGTCGAGCACTCAGGCTCCCAGGCAGCTTCGGTTCTCTGCGGGAGAGGTTGGTCTCAAACGCCCTTGCTGCTCTGTTCCTGGCATAGGAGTTTGGCCTGATAGTGTCGTACCGCCGCGATCGGCGCTATTTGTCTGCTTGGCTGACTTTGAATGAAGTGCGTCGATCTTGTCTATGTCCTTTAGTTCGGCTTCACGCAAGACAAGTCGGCCGACGTGACCAGAACGGGCTCTTGCTCGCGCTTCACAAGCGCACGACCACAATTTTCTCTCGGCAGAGCGCAGCCACCTTCTCGCGTAACGGTATATTTCCCCTCATTCTGCAGCACCAGTTATGATGACAAAGTTTTTAAAATGCGTGGCAGGCCACGCTCAATGGGTTTGCTTTCTCTACTGACTGCCCGCGACGACGCGACGGGAAAGTTCCCGGGGCCCCGCATGAACTCGGGTGGGACACCTTTTTTTCGACGTTAATTGCTAGGAGGAACAATATACCACTTACGCTAGTGCACATTTTGCGAAACGCGCCATCAAGATGGTGATTCTTGCCGTTTCTGCATTCAGCACTGGTGTGCTAAGCGTACACTTGGGTCTCTGCGACCTGTATAAGGGCGGAGTTTCCAAGCTTCCACATGCCGACTACTTGTGCCGCAGCTGTAGTCAAAAGGAAGATCTCGGGAAAACGTGGTGCTAGGTCAACAGCCCCAATGCCTAAAGTTTAACTCTATCGAATGGTATTTCCATAGGGCGGTGAAGCAGCTGCAGGATGCTCGAAAGACATTTCCGTTCCTGAGTTGTT
>NW_021156727.1:1789-2067 GCF_002837175.3 Physeter macrocephalus | reverse complement strand
AGTCTTTTTTCTCTGGGACAAAGTGTACTCCTCCAGCTCTCACAACTACATGCCTCCTCAGAAATGGCTGGACGTCGTCGTCTGACATCTGTGGAACGTCTAACCCCCCTGCAGCTCTTCTGCAGCAGCAGCAGAAGCACCTACAGCACAAGTCGGGGCGGTGCCGTGCCATCACAGCCTTCTCCAGCAGCAGGCGGTGTGCGCATGCACATATGAGAAGCAGATGTAGACATCTTCTCCGTAGAGCGCTGTACGGCAGACGAGATAGAAGTGTGCTG
>NW_021156727.1:0-241 GCF_002837175.3 Physeter macrocephalus | reverse complement strand
TCGGCAGCCTAGAAGCCTCTACGGCTGTGGTGCAGAGAGAGACGGACAGACAGACACGTGGCGACGTCTATCACATCCACAGAGAGCCCTGCGCGTGTCTTCGAATGAATGGTGGATGCATACATATACGGGCGTGTGAACGTCGACGCACTTGGCCACATAGACACTCGCACACACACACACGCATATATATACATTTCTTTCTCCTTGCGTGTGCGTACAGCTACTAACACACAACACG
>NW_021156725.1:0-2067 GCF_002837175.3 Physeter macrocephalus | reverse complement strand
ACAGACTTCGGGTGATTAGAATGTGTCAGTGTAAGTTCGTCAATTGTGACAAACGTCCCACTCTGCTAATGAGAAGGCTGTGGAGGTGAGAGGAAATGGGAAATCTCTGCACCATCTTAACTTTGCTGTGACCCCAAAACTCCTCTAAAAATAAAAATGATAAAAACAATTATATACAATTGTGCGTAATTGTATAATATTGTACGTTATAACTGTATACAATTATATATGTGTGTGTGTGAGCGTACAAAGCAATATTTTGCCAAAATGAACTACGTGAAAAAGGCTATTATGAACTACTCAGTCATGAGACATGGGAGTAAGGTTCAGTCTCATTGTTAGTAATCACAAAATAGAAAATAATGGAAAATCCAAACCTAAGTATTCTAATAATCATTGATCTCACAGAATTAAAAATAAGAAGTCTGTGTAGTATTTTAGTAGTGTAACGCTCGCAAATCATAGACAAGTCTCCTAATTTATAGCATTTGCTGATTTCCATTGTACAAACGCTCCCATCGTGGCTGATTTCAAGCAATCGCATAGTGCCATTGAGCAAGGACTTGGAAGAGGTGTGCACGGTCAGCTCTGCAGTCTGTACATGCTCTGCAACAGCCCGGGGCTCTCCATACATGCTTAACATGACCAGAACCTTATTGTTGATGTCATCTTAATTTGCTCTAAAGTTCCACTCTTGAAATATTTCTACATGTGTATTTGTCACTAGGAGTCGTAAAATTTGACCACATTAGAAGCTCTCTTGGTATGCTAGTTTCTGAAATAAAACAAATAGCTTGGACTAGAATATAATTACACTGAAGTATTTAAACTGTAATTTTTTCCAACATTGGCTTAGAATGCAGTTTTAGTGCAATTGACATCTGTTACAAGCGAATACTCAAGTATTGTTTTGAATTTGGAAAAAAAAAAAAGAGACTTTGCACAAGAGGGAGAGGCTGGAATAGTACGAAAGTTATTTAACTCTGTTTTCCCAATACACACATGTCACCATACGTACTTGGCTTTCTCTATAAGTGGAATGCCTTCCTAAATCATCTAGTTATCTTGTCTTTCTGCTTTCTAGAATAACCACTTCTAACTTAACTATCAGACATTTTTAGAACATTTTAATTTACTGAGTTGTGAAAATTTTATATGATTTCTCTGATCTTGCAATTCAAAGTTTTAAAGAGTTTTAGGCAACTCTTTAAACTTAGAAAGAATTTTTAGTGTGTTTGATTAAATGAAATGCTTAACGACTGACCTTAGCTACTCTGACCCCACGCACCTTCATAACTGTGAGCATGGCACGCTCAGCAGTGTCCGTAGACCAAATTGGCCTGCATTTCCTTCTCTCCATCAACTATTTTTGTCTCTACTTCTTTGAGAATATTCTTAATTATGAAACTACCAATCAAACTTTAAGTATATGTAGTACAAAACCGACGGGATGCATTTTCCGATGATTCAGGTCATGATAATATCCTTTCAACATTTTATCTCCTCTTAATACATAGACTACCTATAATATGCTGCACGACTCTCTGTCTTGTTTGCTTATTGTTTTTGAGGCAAGGAAGTGGAGAATGCATATTTATTTTATAACTAGCAATTTTTTTATAGAATGAAGAAATGTGATAAGCCCAGGGTCTACATAACCAAAAGTAAAGAAATGGTAAAAATAAATTATTTTGTTATTTAGGTCCTACAGCTGTCATGATATTCTTCATTGCTTTGACATTCTGTGATCATCTATAGCAGTGCTTTATTTATTTATTTTTTTGAAGTATAGTTGATTTACAATGTTGTGTTATTTTTAGGTTACAGCAAAGTGATTCAGTTATATATGTATATACATTCTTTTTCAGACTCTTTTCCATTATAGTTTATTATAAGATATTGAATATAGTTAGTTCCCTGTGGCACACAATATATCCTTGTTGGTTACCTATTTTATATACAGTAGTGTGTTTCTGTTAATCCCAAACTCCTAATTTATCCTTCTCCCCACTTTCCTTTTGGTAACCACAAGTCTGTTCTCTATGTCTGTGAGTCTGTTTCTGTTTT
>NW_021156724.1:0-2068 GCF_002837175.3 Physeter macrocephalus | reverse complement strand
AGTACGCGCACCAGAGAGCCCTCGCACGCTCTATTATACTCTTTTTTTCTCCACTTGCATGTGCCCTTCTGCCTATGCATGCCCTCTGCGCACATCCAGTCGGCATCCCTTCTGACGGTCTTTTCTTTCCTTACGGAAGCACGTGGACGCCCCTGGCCGTTTGCCTTCCTCGAGACATGCAAAATCAGCCGCCCCACGCATGCATGCGCTCCTCTCTTCTCACATGAGCACGCCTTTCCCCCCGGGCGCGCTTGTTGTATCCCACGCGCGCGCCCCCCCTTCCCCATTCACGTACCTTTGCACCACATGGGATGCACTGCCCCCCCACGCATGCACGTGGGATGCACTGCTCCCCCACGCACGCGCCGCCATCACCCCTGCAGGCGCCCTGTGTTCTGCATGCGACTCGTTTGCTCCGCACGCACGTCTGTAGTCGCCTGCATACCTCTGCACCTCCACCCATAGGCTTCTTTTCCAGTGCATGCATGCACTTCTCTATCCCTGCGAGTGCTCTTCTTCCCCCCCCCTTTCCCCCCCCCCGCACGCATCTCGCTTCCCCCCACGCGTGCGCACTTCTCTTACTATGCGTGTGTACCTCTCGTCTCACTACGCACGCAGCTTTTCTTCGGGCGCATGCACTTCTCTCCCTGCGCATCCTGGGTCCCTACGAATGCCTGAAGTAGACGAAGCGCTACATCGAAGCTGTCCTACCGACACGAGAAATGGCCGTTTGCGTCACGGCCTTCCAAGCAGCGGCACGTGAAACTCCCAGACGCTCGTTTTCCTCGTTGAAAACCGGAATTCCCTAAGATAAATCACATCAGCAGCTCATCCCTAGTATTCTGTAAACACAAGAACGACGGGGAGGAAACAACAGGGTACATTATACAGCTGAAAAAGAGAAAGATTCGTATCATACAGACGTCCCGTCAATTTGTATACACATTCGTAATCCAACAAATTATGGAGAGGGCGAGACGAGGCAAACATGGCGTTCGCGGGCATCAACTTTCGTGCATGGAAGAAAGACAGAGAAGAGAATTACAGGCCATAAAGAGCAAGCTTTGTTGACCGGTCTACACATATATATATGCAGACGGGCCGAGTAACACTGGTTGAAGCCGCAGAAGAATTCTACAACGCAGCAGCATCAGCCTGCACTAGCAATACCAGCACGCAGCAGCGCCACCCGCGAGTGCTGTAGCAGCTGCGAGAGCTCTACTAGTGCTAGTCACGCGAGTGTCTCCACTCATAGAGAGAGCTTTCACTGTTCTTATAGAATTACGTGCCTGCTGCATTCTCTGGTCGTTAAGCTTGGGATGTAAACGGCAGGTACACAAAGTGTCTGGTGATGCAAGTGTGCTGTGAGAGATATATACACGTATGTACATATATGCGAAGGAATGTTCGCACGTATGGATACATGTATATCTATTGTTCGTGCACAGGCAAAATCCACAACACGAGCATTTATTACATTATAAACTGGAAGAAGAATGTGTATACGTGGTGAGGAGCTGGAAGGATTATCCGCGTATAATAACGTGGCTACACTCCACTACATGTAGGACCGTAAAGCCGCGACACGCGTGTAGGAAGTGAGACTTCTTTACGCGACAATCAGCTTGACAGCATAAATGAAGGTGCCGCTTCGATCTCCCAGTGGGAGCATACGCACACGGCAGGGCAGAGGCAAATACTTGCAGATCTGCCGCTCGATGCAGATACGTCTGGCCACCATCTGCGCGCGGCTCCTGCTGTTGCCTGGTGTAAGCACGCATGTAGCCCTCCATGTATCTCGGTCTGTCTCGCTACATTTGTCCGTCTGTCTGTCAGCATGTCTTTCCATCTCTATATTTGTCAACGTCGCCAACCCTCTCCCTCTGTCCATCACTCCATCTCTCTACCTGTCTACATCTCTATCTGTGTATCTGTCAGGGTTTCTCTTCCTAACCTCCCTTCCTCAGAAATATGGACGGTAAAGGGGCACGCCTTTTCGAGCGTACACGTCGACTTCTATGCACCAACACGGAAACACGGAAACTCGTTTGTATACGAACCTCACGCA
>NW_021156722.1:0-2068 GCF_002837175.3 Physeter macrocephalus | reverse complement strand
CTGGTTATCTATTTTATATATAGTGGTGTGTATATGTTAATCCCAAACTAATTTATGCCCCCCCTTCCCCCTTTGGTAACCATAAGTTTGTTTTCTATGTCTGTGAAATAAATAAGTTCATTTGTATCATCAAATATGCTTTTCTTCTATGGTCCTCTGTATATGTATATATGCTGCTTGGTTTGTTTGCTCAATTCCCAGATAGTTTCTGTGTCCTTACATAATTACTAGTAAGGCTGATTTGGGGACCAGCCTCTGATATTCAATGAGAAGAAATGCCTTCCTGTTATGCTGAGTGGATGAAGAAGGAGACGTTTATGTTCAGAATCCTTGGGAATCATAAGCTAACTCTGAATTCCTGAATTCCTTCCTAGCTCCCTATGAAATGCCCTGATATCCAGCCCCTGCCCTCCCCTTAATGAGAATATTTTTACAGGGGTCTTAGGTATCTGTACCGCATGCAAGGCAAGGGGTGAACTTCAGGCACCCAGGCATGCCAGATAGAGACACTCCATGAGAAATATTTAGAGACAGAGGGATTGCACCACCCACTACACCGAGGGCACTTCTGCCAGTGAGCAGAGCTGCCCGGCACAAAGACCAGCCCCTCCATCTCTAAATGCTGCCCCAGCATCCCAGGCCTTAGGGCAGCTCGGCACCCTGCTGGGTCTTTGTTTGTGGTGATGCAGTTCTCAGGGCCTCAGCTCAGAAAAAGAAGAGAATGTCCAAGCAGAAGGTATCCTCCCATGTGCTTGGCTGACCATTTAATTACAAGGTCCAAGCAAACTAATTACACTTTCGGGACCTTGAAGACATCAGGTAATTAGAGGCTGCCTCGCTGCTGAGTCCCGGTAGATGGTTTTCAGTGCAGCTGGTAGATGGGCTGTGAGTCACACAGTGAAAAGGAAACCTTGAGACCAAGGTAATCAGGAGAAAGAGAAGCATCTGGAGACAGCAGACTCTCCAAGGACTCAATATTGGCTTGATATTTTCAGAGTCAGAGAGATAGTATATGAATTTTTTTCTAGCAAAATCCATCATCATAGAAATCTGATTTTTGTCATCAGATTATACGACTGAGCCACAGATGGTAGGAGCTGAGAGCTCTGAAAATCGAATAACATAAACCAGTTCTAGGGCAGGGCTGGGCATATAGTAAATGCTCAATAAATGGTTATTATTATTACATAATCACTGTTAATTATTTGAGTTAGTGCAAAAACATTTATCAAGTGCTCAGTGTCGGGGACTCCAAGGAATGCTGTTCTTGCAGGTTCTTGGGGTTTCCAATAACAAATGTAACCAAGGCTTAGAGGAAACACTTCAGGAAACCAAGCCTTACACTTGGGATGAGATGCAAGTTCAAGGCTACCTAGTTGTGTAGAGAAGTGGTGACAACTAGTGATTGCACCAATTTAGCCTCAAGCACCCACTTTAGCCACCCTTGTGGATGAACGAGAAGGGGTGCCTTGAGGATATGACTCTTATCGGAGAGACCAGATTAGCACACAGCGAAGAATTTTATTTATCGCTCAACCCATTCGAAAGAAGACTGAATGTGGCTTGTGAGGATAAAATCAATACAGGTTAAAAAATAAGTCAGGAAATAGGAAGAAGCCATGGAGGGGAAGATGTGGGAAGGAAAGTCTATCAGACACCTGTCTGGTCCACCTCAGGTCTCGGCACCATCTCTCTGCGGGAGGCGGGGACGGGCACGGCCACACATTGGCTCCAGCTGTCATTGTGGCAACTCTCCGCCCAGCTGCTGCCCAGTGATGGGATTCTCAAGGGCACAACCCGACAGCCCTCACCCTGCTGTGGGCTCCCCAGGCATCTCCGAGCCATGAGGCACAGCAGGACTCATGACACCCAGACATACAGGGGAGTGAATGCTCCTGGGGAAAATGGGAGACAGGTGCCTGTGGACAAACTTTCTCCCTTTCTATCCTCACCTAAGACACAGTACTTAATTATTCATAGTTAATAACTGCTTTGGAAGAGCCATCAGCTGAACTTGATCACAAGCGATGTCTAAGCTTGGTAACACGCCCTCTTTTTTTTCAGTTTT
>NW_021156721.1:1715-2068 GCF_002837175.3 Physeter macrocephalus | reverse complement strand
CGTTGCCAGTGAAGCGTAGGACGCTTCACGTCCAAATTCACATGTGGTCGTTCTCCTACTGGACATGTCTTCACCGGGAAGAACTGTCCTCGCAAACGCGCCGAGCCCAATCGGGTGTGCATGTTTGTAGCCTACGGAGATACACACAAAAATTCATGCGGACGACTCTTCAATAATCTGCGTATATACCATATACCAACGTTTGTAATAGGGTTGCACGCTGACTGCATGGGCACCCTATAAAACCCGGTTAGTGTTTAGCTTGCGTACGTGAGAGAGACGTTGAACAGGTTGTTGCATCTTCTTGCGACGCACTACAGAGAGGTCTGCGGAGTGGGGGGAACAACATAAAG
>NW_021156721.1:0-553 GCF_002837175.3 Physeter macrocephalus | reverse complement strand
CACCCGAGGAAAGCAGTAACTCTCAGCATTAGACGTACTACGATTTACTTGAAAAGCTGAAAAACATCCTTACTGCTCCGCCGGGAGCCAGCCAACGCGTTGCATTTCATACCAGAGTTCTTAACGTGTTAATGCAAAAACGTGCATTTTGCATATATCTACATAGTCTACTGTAAGGACACAAATACGTCTGAAGTGACATCATGCCTAGGATAGTCGTAAGGAGAGTGGACGTAATTCTTGTACATATGTACGGTCTTAATAAAGGCGTACATATACGTATGAGGTGACATTAAGAGAGAGCAGACATATACCAGGTGCAACGGTGCACCTCTGCTCCGGTCCGCCCAACAGCAGCGTTGAGAAACAGCAGTGACTGGGCCACATGCGTATGGTGTATCACAGCCTGTGCTGGTCTTGCAGAAGGCCATACGCTTCAGAACCTTCTTGGTCTTCGGAAAGAGACAACTCACTTTGGAGTAAATGTAGCACAGGCTTACAGAACGCGCGAGGTGCATGCTTGATATGCAGTGTCGTCCACAGGTCCACAGAC
>NW_021156720.1:0-2068 GCF_002837175.3 Physeter macrocephalus | reverse complement strand
TGAAGTACTCCTCTCAAAAGACTGCAGGTGACGGTCTTCTCTCGTGACGTACAGGTGTACGTATTCGCCTTTTATGTGTTGCGCTGTCACGCTGACAACGGATCTGCGCAAGTAAGACAAGAAACAGAGCGTGCAACTCTGCAAATCTGTACATCTCGGCATGGCGCAGGCTACCTAAAGCATTGCATATTTTCACTGCGAAGAACGGGTTGACTCGCCAGGAATTTTCATCTTAGCAACGCTGTTCTCGGCGGCCAACTGCTTTCTTTAGAGCTCAACCTGTGAAATTAGGGAGGCGAAGGAAGACGTGGGCACGCACAAATCCATCCTGAACGGCGAAAGGTGGACTGACCACTCGTCAGCCCTCCCCAGCTACAGCTTACTAACGCCGCCACCGGTGGCCACTATTTTCTTGTACAGAGTTCAACTGAAGAGAATGACTGCACATCCCTGCGTCGATTCTTCTTCATGCATCGCTGGCGCACTTCTTGCATCATCGTACCGGTGTGGATCTGTGCAAGTATACAGGTGTGTAGCAGTACCTATTAGTTGGTGTGAGAAGCAGTACCTGTTGACCCTCTAAATACGACGCCTGAACAAGTGATGCATCGCGACCTATGCTCACTGTGTTCTGCCTAATCCCAGATTGCCCTCAATGGAACGGGCAAGTCACTCGAGTAGTACTTTTCACACTGTCTTTGTACAAGGTTCCACCTCTCCGACGTGCCATCCCTCTGCTTTCGCACACCACAGCTTGGTGACAACTTTTGTACTCGTGACCATGCTAACACATAAAAAATTAGGTGGTAAGATTGAGCATGGACTATCGCCTGAAAAAAAATGCTTCACGGTTAATGGTCACATTGTCTGAGGTGCTGTACTTGACACAACATTGTGACCTGACACAATTAGGGCGGGAGCTGACCTAGCTGAATTCCTCCCGTGATGCCCAAGAATCTTCTTGGAACGCGAAATGGACGCATACGCTAGCTGTGCGCGTAGAAGCTTTTTATTGTTGACTGGTTCGCCGCTTCGTATTCTACGTTATCTCTAGCGCGTCACAATCATCTCCACATTACACTGTTTTTCGTAGACGCCTACATTATCGTGCGTCTTTGTTTCCTTGCACCAGTATATCCTGTCTACGGGGACGCACACACGTACACAGACGTACACACACACATACACGTACACACACACAGCGAAGACATGAGGACACGCAGATCACAACGGCTGAGTTTTCCTCCCGACCTGTACTTGGATTCGCATCTCGCGCTACGGAACATGCGAAGGTAACCGCCGCAACACGCTGTATCAGCATTAACGCAGTGCAGGGCATGTACGCCAGCCATGACACAAGCAACACAAGACCCGTAGTACCGGAGGTGTACCTGGATCAGGTGTTGGTGTCACCGTCAGCGGCAGCAGGCGGAGCCTCACCTTCAACTATGACGCTAAGCACTCCCGAGTACCGCATACAGCAGGTTGTGCTATACATGTATCCTCAACAGAGACACATACTGCACGCTCAAGGAGAACTGACAGCATCAGTTCTCAACGTTTACAGTTCTTACACAGTACACACTTTCGTCAATACCAAACACTCCCGCAGATTGTAACACGGCGACAATCCCGTGTCTATACAACTACGAGGCTGACGTACCAATATTATATGCGGATCATTCCAAACAAGCACGTGCCCACCCTACCAAAACAAGCACTTCGGTGGTTGTGTTTCCTGTTCAGGCTGTTCATGATTCTTCACCGTGTCAACACTAAAAAATGCTTACGCTCGAGCATTTATTCCCTATATTACTCGAGCCAGCAAGAACAAGTTAACGCCCAGGCAAGCCTGGAAGGATAGACATCTATTCGCGCGACGTAGTCCACTAGCCCATCCAACGAACCTACACGTACTTTAATCACACTTATTTTGTGTAGAATCTCACGGCACCTCAACGCCCGGTGAACGTATTGTCAGAGTTTTTCTGCATGGCTTCGAACGTGCAGTGTCTAGTCATCTCTTCTAGCGCCGTCACACGCGAACTCGGATGTCCCACCTTCCTTC
>NW_021156719.1:0-2069 GCF_002837175.3 Physeter macrocephalus | reverse complement strand
TTTTTTTTTTTTTTTTTTTTTTTTTTACTTCCTCTGGATCTAGTTTGTTACCAAAATGGGTCTGCAGCATTTAGGAAGCAAAGTAGGACCTTGCCCGTATGGCGGCTGCTGGTGGGCAAGGTGAGCGATCACTCTGCACTGCCAGTCTTTGGAGCGGAGACCAGTGGCTAGGGCGGCAGGAAGTTCATCCTATTTTGTGTTCACCTCATTTTGTCTGTCCTGTGCTGAGCGCCTTGCGTGCCAAGAACTGGGCTCAGCCCTTTAAAGACATTTAATCTTCACTGAATCTCTGCAGCTACCATGAGAGGCTGGCATCATTTTGTAGCCAAGGAAACTCATCTCTCAAGGCTGAGAGAAGGTGAATAGTTTGCCTGAACTCACCCAGCACATAAGTGCCAGGGGCGGGACTTGAACGTATAACCTATAATGATCTATGGCCCCAAGAAGTAAGGCAATAAGTGGAAAATTAGGGAAATAAGACCCAGTCTTTGTCCCAGAGGAGCTCATGCCAGTCAGCAAGGGGACAGACGTAGAGACAGATAAACTGGACACGACCTCTTATGTACCATAACAGAGGAGGACACAGGCTGTGGGCACCCAGGGGCGGGGTGGCCAGCTCCCCCAGGGGCAGGGCCTCCTCGAGGAGGCAGACCTGGAAGGATGAGGAGGGATTGGCCAGGTGAGATGTGCTGGGAAAGCCCTCTTGGTGGGGGGACAGCAAATGCAAAAACATGGAGGCAGATTCAGCGAGAAATGAGTGGTTCTTTGTAAGCTCTGGAGCACGGGTGTGTGGGGTGCATGGCTGCACACGGTGATGCCGCCTGGCCAGGCGGACTTGAACTTGGTCCTGTCGGCAACGGGGAGCCATTCAAGGCTGGTGAGCGGGGAAGCGAGGAGAACTCAGACCCACATTTCAGAAAGAAGTCTGTGGAGTTCCAGGAGGAGGATTCCAGATCGGGGAGGGAATTCAGGGCCAGTGGTGGTCACTGCTCTGCTGTTTCCCTCACTCACCACGTCCATTTGAGAAGAGCTACATGGACTGGTGGAAGGAGGCTTCTGGTCCAGGAATTTCCCCAAACTAAAGCCCTTAGTTCGCCTTATAGGAAAACTAAGCCCAAGGCTGCCTCTTGTGCTAGGTTGCTCGGTGCTTCCCTGGGCATCCTGCCCCGGGGGCCATCAAAGTCACATCAGAGTGACTGAGAGAGGAAATCCAGGTGTGAGAACCCGGCACGGGGTTGGGAGCTCCGGGTTCTCATGTAGGCTCTGAGCACCCTGGTGGGCCTCGGGCAGCGTCCCACGCCGCTAAGCCTCGTTTCTCTATCTGCAACATGCATGGTGTCCTCAAGAGGCTACCCACCCATGAGTTCCTTCATGACGCTGGTCTGAGGTCAGGAAGGGCTCTTGGAGACTAGCGAACAGTAGTGTGTTTTCCTTGACATGTTTGTCACCAGCTTTCGTGAAATCCCAGTGGACATGTTCCCAAGGCGAAGGCTATTGTCTTTTGGAGACACAGACTGGAGACGGATTCTTTGGGGTTTGCAAACCCGAGGGAGACAGAGAGGCCGTGCAGTGGCTCCCCGCACGCGGCACCCCCGAGAATCTGGTCTCCATTGAACGCTCGCAGGCATGGGTGTAAGCTGATCCGCGCACAGCAACAGCGCATTAATGAAAGTTTTGACAGAGAGATTTCATTTTGGAACGCACATTCCCTGAAGGGTTTGTAATAATTGCGCTTGAAATGGAGCCATGGGTCTCAATGCTTTCCAGATTGGGGGAGCAGAGGTATGCTTCTCTCTGGGAAGGTCGGGCTGGGGAGGGGGAGGCCCTCAGCCCCTCTCTCCGCATGGGTGCAGGGCCACTGGCTGACCCCAAGACCTTGCGTCTCCAGCTGTGG
This sequence comes from Physeter macrocephalus, assembly GCF_002837175.3. Taxonomy (NCBI): domain Eukaryota; kingdom Metazoa; phylum Chordata; class Mammalia; order Artiodactyla; family Physeteridae; genus Physeter; species Physeter macrocephalus. Next base: position 175 of record NW_021156719.1, on the reverse strand, counting down.
TCTCCATGTCCTCCCATCCTGCAAAGTGGGTGTTAGGACTCAGTTTACAGCTGAGCAATGGTGGTGATGGAGCTTGCTGGGGTCTGAGTCATAGACTGGGTGGGGACAGACTGGGGTCTCCTGCCTCCCCCCAGGCCCCTTGCTTCTTGCCCCAGAAATGCTTCGGGAAACGTCC
>NW_021156718.1:0-2069 GCF_002837175.3 Physeter macrocephalus | reverse complement strand
AAATAAATAAAAAAAATAAAATTTCCCCATGTCTAAATCATAATCTGCACCTTCCTCATACAAAGCAGTAAGAATACTTGGAACAGTGTGATGATAGCCCCCCCTACTGTACCTTACTTTACATATTCCTGTCTTATTCCTATCTAGTTTTCACGTGTTTCTGAGAAACTTAAAGACAATCCTCAATAAAATTAAATGTGGTCATGATTTGAAGCAGATCAAAATGAGTATAATTTGTTTCTTTAATTGGTAACTCTTCCTAACTGTATTAGTTTCCTATGGCCAATGTAACAAGTTACAAAACTTAGTGTCTTACAACACAAATTTATTATCTTATAGTTCTAGAGTCAGAAGTCCGAAATCAAGGTCTCAGAAGGGCTGCATTCCATCTGCAGGCTTAAAGGGAGAATCTGTGTCCTTGTGTTTTTCAGCTTTGCAGAGGCTGCCTTCATTCCTTTGTTGCTGGCTCCTTCCTCAGCCTCAAAGCTCATCCGCTGGCTCCATTTTTTCATCTTCTTTTTAAATTCTGATCTATTTGTCTCCCTTCTTATAAGTACTCTTGAGATTATATTGAGTCCACCCAAAGAACCCACGAGAATCTCTCCATCTCAAGAATCTTAACTAATTCACAACTGAAAAGCCCCTTTTACCACGTAAGGTAACACATTCACAGGTTCTGAAGATCAGGACACGGACATTTTGGTGGACCATATCAAGCAGCCTACCACACTAATGCTGTAGACATCTACCTTCTTCACTGTTTTATTTTAGGGACTTGCAAAGTGACTGGCAAATTCTCACTGTTTGTTGACTAAATGAAGTCAGCCATGTCCCTGGGGATGCGATAGTTATAGCATCATCACATGTGATGGAATCCAAGCAGCAGAAAGACTTGGGCCAATAAGAATCTTTCATTCAGAGACTCTGCTACATGAAGAAGGGGTGGATGGAGCCCAAATCACAACACCCTAGCCAAGCTGGTACTTACTTCCGCATAGTGGGAATGTAGGACATATTTTATGCAGCTAGCCTCAGGACTATGAAAAATAATAATAAATATGATGAAACAGTATAGCTGAAGGAAGGACCATGTGGTCAGTCAATTTTTACTTTCCTTCTCTTTATTTATTTGAGTTTCTTTATTTTTTTTCAATTATAGAAGCTTGTAATTACAGGAGTATCAAAAAATAGAGCCATGTCAGTTGACCCGATTAACCCATATCCTCCAAGGTCATTTCCCTTTTTCTCTACTTTTCAATATGAACATAAATGATGCTTATTTAAAATGGCAAATAGTAGAGAAATGTATAAAGTAAAATTAATAAAGTCGAGTATTTTCCTTCTGCCCTCTTCCTAGTACCAAAGTCACTGTTAATTATTTGGTTAGTATTCTATAAAATGTTTTCTATGTATATATGCGAAGATTTTTGCCTTTCTTATTTTTATAACAATAGGAAAATGCAATGCATTATATTTTAATGATCAATTCACCTTGACAATAATCCCTCCCTGCTGCACTTAGAATTACGTCATTCTATTTGCTGGACATCTAGAATTGTATGATATGGATAGAGAATGTTATACCTTATTCTATGATTTTGCTTACCTTACTATATCCTCACTAACATTGGATATAATTAGATTAAAATAATATATTTTACAATGTATTTTATTTTGCACTTTTTAAATTACCAGAGTTTGAACTTTATCTGTGTGTGTATGTGTTTGCTTTCAGAACAAAATAAATAAGTATAGATATTAAAAATCAAATCTAAGTCTTGATGAAAATGAAATCCTGTGAAAAACAATTTTCTGGAAGAGGAAGGGCTTCACAGGCATGTGGAGATGGAAATTGGTAACTCATATGTTGCTCGAACTGTTTCTGTACGTTGTTACCTATTAAGGAGAAACTGGGAAGATGACTGTTAGCCAGGTACTGGGTCATAAGTTTGCAGCAAGCAATCTAGATGATGCTTTAGTTTTTTGGTCTCTCCTCTAGAAGGAAAGGGAGAGAGTCTGGGAGTTCCCAAAGCTTAGTGTAGGGCTCTAAGAAGATAAGAACACTACAC
>NW_021156717.1:1828-2069 GCF_002837175.3 Physeter macrocephalus | reverse complement strand
CTTCGACAGGGACGAAGGTATCACATGCACCTCTTCTGAAGTTTGTTCTCTGAGGTTGCATGGGAAAATGTCACTCTTATTAGCGTCAGTAGCCGGCGAAGCACCAGCGGGCGGCGACAGGCAGTATAACGCCTTCCCTCCCGTCGCTTCCACACGTATTGATGGGATTGAAGGCAGCACCAGAGGCGGCAGGGTTCTGACTGAAAGAGCCGCACGCACGTAGATTCTGGAAGGCGTTTTG
>NW_021156717.1:0-195 GCF_002837175.3 Physeter macrocephalus | reverse complement strand
TGCACGTGAAGGGTGAGACATGCGTATTCGTGCAGCGCTACCACACCAGTGGCACGCCACTGAGCCATATCGCCACTTGTCTCTTACGCTGTGCAGAGTGGACGATATCTGGAGGAAATTCAACGGATCCTGCCGTTGTTCTCCACTGCCTCAGGTCAGCCCTCTGTATCGGCACGTATAGTTCTATCACAGTGT
>NW_021156716.1:0-2069 GCF_002837175.3 Physeter macrocephalus | reverse complement strand
CGGCATTTTTTAAATTGCCATGTGTATTTTGTACTGGAGTATAGTTGATATTGTCAGGTGTGTGGTTTGTTTTGTTTTCTTTTTTGTGTACAGCAAGTGATTCAGTTTTACATAGATGTATATGTGTTCCTTTTCGGGTTCTTTCCCAGCATTTCTTATTTGTCGATTCACTTGACAATGGCCATGTGAGTGCTGGCAGGACATTCCTTGTTGTAGTTCTGATTTGCAGCTCTCTGACTTTCAGCGAGGTTGAATCCTGTCAGGTCCTGTTTTAAAATTTTTTTTATCATTGTGTGAGCAAAGTAACCTCGTGAATATAGCTTCTTGAACCTCTGCTCTGTTGTGAATTCCTTTTCAATCGCTTACCCCAGCACATTTCTTGAGGGTAGGCGTGCTATTCCGCCCTGCTCCGGTTGTGAATATGAAGGGCCCCAAAACACCAGTTTTAGTAAATTTTAGTAACAGGAAACGGCCCCAAGGCGGCAGCATTTCTTCTTGCCCAATCTGTCTTTTTTTTCTCTTTTTTCCCTTTCAAGTTAATTTTTATTGTATGTGGGAGTAGACTTGATTTGCAGTGACGTGTTTTGGGTTACCTGTCCAGCAGCGTGATTCCGTTATACATAGAGGTCTATGCAGTATTTTTTGGGTTGGTTTTCCAAGAGTTGATTATATTGTGTTGAGTAGAGCTCCTTGAGCTATTCACAAGGTCCTTTTGGATGATCTATGATCCATATTACTGTTTATATGCCAATCTCAAGCTCCAGTTGTATCCCTCACCCCACCTTTCCTGTATGGTCATCGTAAGTTTCTTGTCTACCTCTGAGAGCGTGTTTCTGTTTTGTCAATTAGATCATTTACATGAATTGAAAGGTTTCACTTTTAAGGGATATGTCATGCTATTGGTCTTTCTACCTCTGACCTCGTTCACCTAGTATGAGAATCTGTTAGTCCATCCTTTTTGCTGCAGATGGTGTGTTTCCATTCTTCTTGTTTGCTGAGTAGTATTTCATTCTATGTATGTACCCCTTAATGTTCATTTGTGTTTTGATGCTCATTTGGGTGCACTCTATGTCTGCACTTGTCCTAATCGTGCTGCAATGAAAATACAGGTGGCACGTGTCGTTCTGAATTATGATCATATCGGAAAGCAGGCCAGGAGTGGGATTGTCGGATCCAATATTGGTTCTCTGTTTACCTACGTTACAGGAAGGTCCATACAGATCTCCATAGTGGCTGCACCAGTTGACATTCCCAGCAAGAGTGTACGACGATTCCCTTTTGCGCAGGTGCTCTGCAGCCTGTATTCCTTGTAGATGTTTTTGGCGATGGCCAGTGTGAGTTGTGTGAGTTGATACCTGATTGTAGTTTTATTCTGCATTTCTCTAGTAAGGAGTGATGCCGAGCACATTTGCATGTGCTTTTTTGTTCCACGGTGTGAGTAAAATTGACAACTTCAAATTGGCTTCTTGGCTGGATGCCCTGTTTTGCATTCTGTTTTGATGAACTAGCCCCCGGTTTTTCTGGAGGGCAGGTGTTATTTATTCACAGCCCCACAGGCCTTGGGATTATTCAGGGCCCATCAGCAGCGTTTTCCACGTTGTTGTTACAGTAAACGGCCACAAGGGGGGCAGCATTTTTTCAGGCCCCACTGTGGTTACAGGCCCCACTGTGGTTACTTGGGGAAGCCCTGTTCCCGGGTCCTCAGTTTGAGGGGAATGTGCCAGAAGCAACCCCGAAGCGCTTGTGTCTCATTGCTTCCTCACCCTTGCCCTTCAGCCCCGAGACAAATCCCAAAGGTTGGGAAACCGCTTTGACGACGGAGCTGTCGTCCGTAGGTGGTGCGACTCCATGGAAGGAGCCAGGAGGAGGGGAACCCACCCCCAGGAGACGTGGACCCCCGGGCACTGTTTTTTTTTTTGCGGTACGCGGGCCACTCACTCTTGTGGCCTCTCCCGTTGCGGAGCACAGGCTCCGGATGCGCAGGCTCAGTGGCCATGGTTCACGGGCCCAGCCGCTCCACGACACGTGGGATCCTCCCGGACCGGGGCACGAACCCGTATCTCCTGCAT
>NW_021156715.1:0-2069 GCF_002837175.3 Physeter macrocephalus | reverse complement strand
TGTGCGTCCGGAGCCTGTGCTCCGCAACGGGCAAGGCCACAACAGTGAGAGGCCTGCGTACCACCAAAAAAAAAAAAAAAAATGAGATAGAAAATATAAGAAAGCTCTAAACAGAACTCATACAGCTGAAGATAGTAATAATTGAACTGAAAAATACACTAGAGGGAATCAACAGCAGACTAGATGGTAGGAAAGAACAGATCAGTGACCTGGAAGACAAGGTAGTAGAAATCACCCCAACAGAACAGCAAAGAGTAAAAATATTTTTAAAATATGAAGACAGTTTAAGGGAAGAACTGTGGGACAACATCAAGTGTACTGTCATCGGTGTTAAGGGGTCGCAGAAGAAGAGAGAGAAAGAGGCACTAACATCCACATTATAGGGGTCCCAGAAGGAGGACAGAGAGAAAGAAAGGGGCAGAAAACTTATCTGAAGAAATAATGGCTAAAAATGTCCCTAACCTGGTGAAGGAAACAGACATTCAGGTCCAGCAAGCACAAAGAGTCCCAAACAAAATGAACCCAAGGAGATTCATGCCAAGACACATTATAATTAAAATATCAAAAGTCAAAGGTAAAGAGGGAATCTTAGGCAGCAAGAGAAAAACAACTAATTACAGACAAGGGATTCCCCATAAGAATATCAGCTGATTTTTCATCAGAAACTTTGTGGTCCAGAAGGAAATGACGTAATATGTTCAAATATGCTGAAAGGAAAAAACTTCCAACAAAGAAGGAAGGAAATAATAAAAGTCAAATGAGAAATACTGAATAAATGAAATGGAGACAAAAAGAAAAAGATCAATGAAACTAAGAGCTGGTTCTGTGAAAAGATAAACAAAATTAACAAACCTTTAGCCAGACTCAATAAGCAAAAAAGAGAAGGGGCACAAATAAAATCAGAAATGAAAGAGAAGTTATAACTGACACTACAGAAATACGAAGTATCATAAGAGACTACTATGAACAATTATACACCAACAATTCAGATAACCTAGAAGAAATACATAAATTCCTAGAAACACACAATCTTCTAAAACTGAATCATGAAGAAAAAGAAAATGTGAATAGATCAATTACTAGTAATGCAATTGAATCAGTAATCAAAAAACTCCCCAAAAATAAAAGACCAGGACCAGACAGCTTCACTGGTAAATTCTATGAAATATTTAAAGAAGATTTAATACCTATCCTTCTCAAACACATTCCTAAAAACTGAAGAGGTGGAAACACTTCCAAACTCATTTTATGAGGCCAGCATAACCCTAATACTGAAACCGGACAGAAACACCACAAAAAAAGAAATGTACAGGCTAATATGCCTGATAAACACAGATGCAAAAATCCTTGACACATTATTAGCAAACTGAATCCAACAATACATGAAAAGGACCATACACTATAATCAAGTAGAATTTATTCCAGGGATGCAAGGATGGGTTGACAAAGTGGGTACAGAGGGAATGTATCTCAACATAACAAAGGCATATACGATAAACCCAAGCATTTCCTCTAAAATCAGGAACAAGACAAGGATGCACACTTCTGCCACTTTTATTCAACATAGTATTGGAAATCCTAGCCACAGCAACTAGGCAAGAAAAAGAAATAAAAGATACCCAAATTGGAAAGGAGGAAGTAAAACTGACTATTTGCAGATGACATGATACTTTATGGAGAAAACCCTAAAGACTCTAGCAAAAAACTGTCAGAACTAATAAATGAATTTAGTAATGTTGCAGGATACAAAATTAACAAAAATTTATTGCATTTATACACATTAATAATGAACTATCAGAAAGAGAAATTAAGAAAACAATCCATTTACAATAGCATCAAAAAGAATAAAATACCGAGAAAAAAATCTAACCAAGAAGGTAAAAAACTTGTACTTGGAAAACTACAAGGTATTGATGAAAGAAATTAAAGATGACACAAACATGCAAAAATACACCATGCTCATAGATTGGAAGATTTAGTATTGTTTAAATGTCCATACTGGACACCAAGGGGGGAAAGTGGTGGTGGGGGTGGGGGTGTGATGAATTGGGAGATTGGGATTGACATGT
>NW_021156714.1:0-2069 GCF_002837175.3 Physeter macrocephalus | reverse complement strand
AAAAAGTCTCTTGTCTCTTTGGTAGCTCCGTGCCCGTTTCTGGAGCTCCTTTAAGTGGTGTGCTTAAACCCCTCTCCTCGCTCACCAGGAAGCAAAGAGGGAAGAAAAGGTCTCTTGCATCTTCAGCAGCTCCAGACTTCAACCGGACTCCCTCCCGGCTAGCCGTGGCGCACTAGCCCTTTCAGGCTGTGTTCATGCCGCCAACCCCAGTCCTCTCCCTGGGATCCGACCGAAGCCCGAGGCTCAGCTCCCAGCCCCTGCCCGCCCTGGTGGGTGAGCAGACAAGCCTCTCGGGTTGGTGAGTGCTGGTCGGCACCGATCCTCTGCGGAATCTCTCTGCTTTGCCCTCCGCACCCCTGTGGCTGCACTCTCCTCCGCGGCTCCAAAGCTTCCCCCCTCCACCACCCACAGTCTCCGCCCGCGAAGGGGCTTCTAGTGTGTGGGAACCTTTCTTCCTTCACGGCTCCCTCCCACTGGTGCAGGTCCCGTCCCTATTCTTTGTCTCTGTTTATTCTTTTTTCTTTTGCCCTACCCAGGTACGTGGGGAGTTTCTTGCCTTTTGTGAGGTCTGAGGTCTTCTGCCAGCGTTCGGTGGGTGTTCTATAGGAGAAGTTCCACGTGTAGCTATATTTCTGATGTATCTGTGAGGAGGAAGGTGATCTCCGCGTCTTACTCTTCCGCCATCTTGCCTCGATCCCCGCCACTATTTCTTTTAAAGTGGTCTGTTCTTTAGGTAAAAAGCTTAAAATTCATAACATTAATTAGGTTTATGGAAAAAATATATTTAAAAATGGAAAGTTACAGGTATAACAATAAGTATTTCAAGTAAGTTATTACTATTTTTTAAGTGGAGAGGTATTTAATATGTTTTACATGTAGTAAAATGTTAATAATAGAAAAGTTTGCTGTAAGATGTTTTCATGTATATATGTGTATATTTCAAAGACTTCTTTCATTATTTTAGTTTATTTCACACTATTTTATTTTATAGCAAATCAACTATTTTATTTTACATGCTGAAGTCAGCATCTTTAATTAAGTTACATTAGTCAAAACATCTCCAGGATTCATGACAAAAAATTTCAGGAATATTTCTTTACATATGGTTAGTTAAATCAATAGTTATTCTTTATTCATATAGTATTACATAATTTTAGAGCTAAAATGAAATTGAGATACCATTTAGGGGACTCACTAATTAGAGTTCATTTAAAGATTTCAAAAGAATTAATTTAGGAGTTTCTTCTCATTTTACAGAGTAGTAAAATGAACTTCAGTGGGATCAAGGGACTTGAATAAAATCACAATTCATGAAGAGTAGAGACAATAGTAAACTCCGCTGTGGGTTTGTCATATATGGCTTTTATTATGTTGAAGTAAGTTCCCTCTATGCATACTTTCTGGATGTTTCTTATCAAAAATGGATGTTGTATATTGTCAAAGCTTTTTCTGCTATTGCAATGATCATATGGTTTTTCTCCTTCAATTTGTTAATATGGTTTATTACATTGATTGATTTGTGTATATTGAAGAATTCTTGCATTCTTGGGATAAACTCAACTTAATCATGGTGTACGATCCTTTTAATGTGCTTTTGGATTCTGTTTGCTAGTATTTTGTTGAGGATTTTTGCATCTATGTTCATCAGTGATATTAGCCTGTAGTTTTCTTTCTTCGTGACCTCTTTGCCTGGTTCTGGTATCAGGGTGATGGTGGCCTCATAGAATGAGTTTGGGAGTGTTCCTCCATCTGCTATATTTTGGAAGCATTTGAGAAGGATAGGTATTAGCTCGTCTCTAAAAGTTTGATAGAATTCACCTGTGAAGCCATCTTGTCTTGGGCTTTTGTTTGTTCGATGATTTTAAATCACAGTCTCAATTTCAGTGCTTGTGATTTGTCTGTTTATATTTTCTATTTCTTTCTGGATCTGTCTCAGAAGGTTGTGCTTTTCTGACAATTTGTCCATTTCTTCTAGGTTGTCCATTTTATTGGCCTATAGTTGCTTGCAGTAATCACCAATGATCCTTTGTATTTCTGCAGGGTCAGTTGTTACTTCTCCTTTTTCATTT
>NW_021156713.1:1461-2069 GCF_002837175.3 Physeter macrocephalus | reverse complement strand
CGTGTTAATTCCACTTCAGTTCCTTGTGTGAGTGGTGAAACGACAAGGTGAAGTTGGGCAGAGCAAGCTGAAAACATTCTGAGTTGCGCGCAAAAAACTGGCATCTTACGAGCCTGGACGGGGTTCGAAACGATGATTCGTCCCGGCTGCTACGTCGCTGCGTGCAAGCTGCCTGGAAATGTACGTTAAAATTTTAACCTCAGGACGCGCCTCCGCAGGCTGCCAAGCATCTTTGTGGCGGCGTGAGCATTACGACAGCCGGAGAATCCTGCGGTGGTGTTGTCGCTTTCCTATCCGCATTCGGTAACGGGCTGCAGCATCGTCGTCAAAGGTGCACCAAAATATGTCTCAGTTCACCGTAGTCGTCCTTAAAACCCGTACTACTACTCACTCTTGAACTTCTCGTAAATTCGGGAGGGAAGGATGAGACTGGGGCACATGAGGGTTTAGTTTACGGTAGGCGTCATTACCGATCGCGATCACTCTCGTCCATCAGCACTCTGTATATGTAATGACATGCTTCTAACGTGTCGAGATGTTATACGCCGCATCAACATTACTTCCAGTGTAACACGAAGAAATCCTAGTAGATGGCGTATCGTGCTCCC
>NW_021156713.1:0-203 GCF_002837175.3 Physeter macrocephalus | reverse complement strand
AGACGGGACCGCGTTGTTTGCGGCCCGTATCTGCCTGGAACGGCTCCGACGGAGACGACTACCGAGGGCGGTTTTGACGAGACACAAGAAGAGGATGAAGCCGACACCACGTATCCGTACGGCCGACACCGTTTCCTTCCTTTACCCGCCTGTCCAGGTCGGTCAAAGTCCTCCCCGTGTATCCTATTCTATCGCAGGAAATT
>NW_021156711.1:1317-2070 GCF_002837175.3 Physeter macrocephalus | reverse complement strand
AATATTCGTTTCCAGAATTTTCCTGGCAATTCTTCTTATTTATCTATACCGGACACAGACTAACATCATATGTGTAAGCAGCACCCCGATCAAGAAACAAAGCACCAGTAGAAACCCAGGAGCTCCTTGCTCTTCCTTCCAGTCACTGTGCTGACATCATAAATTAGGTTTCCCTCTCTTCAAATTTTATAGAAATGATATCATATTGTGTGTACTCTTCTGAGTTTATGGTGCTCAGTAAGCTTGTATTTGTTAAGATTCATCCCTGTTGTGGCGTGTATTTTTAGTTTGTTCTTTTGGGTTTCCTAAATTGGGATTATGTTAGGGGTTGCAAACTAATTCACCAAGACTTTGTAACATTGAATCTTCCAGGCTCACAACTTTCTGTGCCCTTCCATTTGTTTAGTATTTTTGTTTGCTTGTGTCCTTTGATAGCTCTTTAAGGTTTTCGTCATGTGGCTATCTTCTCTAATACTTTGACCAGTGTTCCCAGACCACATGAAATAATGATTTTGATAATGGACATCCTAAATTTACCTCCTTTAATGGGTACCCTTTAGGTGATGAATCATCTTTGTATTCCTGGAATGAATCTCCCTTTGGTTTTTATGTGTTGCTGCATTCACTTTGCTAATATTTAATTTGGGTTGTTGCATGAATATTCATACTCATGATTGGGTATAGTTATGACATTTTATTTGATTTTTGGAATGTATGTTATGTTACCTTCATGTAAAGGATTTGGAAATGTCT
>NW_021156711.1:0-304 GCF_002837175.3 Physeter macrocephalus | reverse complement strand
CGGACGCACAGGCCCAACGGCCATGGCTCACGGACCTAGCTGCTCCGTGGTATGTGGGATCCTCCCGGATCTGGGCACGAACCCGTGTCCCCTGCGTTTGCAGGTGGACTCTCAACCACTGCGCCACCAGGGAAGCCCCAAGGTAATAATTTCTGTGTTAGGGTAGGTTGTGCTGCAGTAACAAGTAAACTCCCAAAATTTAGTCACTTCACAGAATAAAAATGTATATCTTGCTTATTAAAAGACTAACTGGAGAGGAATTCTTGCTTTATGCAGTTGTGTTTACAAGAAGATATAAGAATAG
>NW_021156710.1:0-2070 GCF_002837175.3 Physeter macrocephalus | reverse complement strand
GCAACATGTTCTTAATCCCATAAACGCGTGTCGATGCCTCGATGATCGCCTGCATATAGTGTCTTTCGATACAAAAGAGCAACCTTGTGTAGCAAATGGTCCCTTTATCAGTGGACAGATTTCGCCTTGGGGCCGGCGTCAGAGTGGGAAGCGCGCGTGTGGGAACACATGTTGTGGCATAGGGCCGATATTTCCTGCGTAGAAAACAGATATACTCTCACCTCTACCGTGCGCCGTGTGTCCCCTGCGGATGCATCGCTGTATATCAGCTTACGCAGGTGAACAGAACTCCACAGTAGTGTCCCAGTTGAAGCTTACTGTACAGTTGTGTGTCCAGTAAGCTTACGAAGAAGCAAAAAGGCCTCTTACCTCATCTTGCGCGACAGTAGCTCTGCTCTGCCTTTCTGAGGCTCGTCTTCTCTGTCTGCTTCTCTACCGAGAGACACTCGCCTACACGATTGTTTTTTGCAGCCTCCCTGTTCCCACCATTTCCCCAGCACGGCGTCTCCTCCGTTACTACTCCCTGCATCTGAGCTGAATCAATCACTTCGACCTGAGTGCCCAGACTCAAGCTGCTGTACCTACCACTGCAGTGCACCGATCTGTAGGCAGCATGAAGACAGACGTAGACTGCGCGAGGCTTCTTGTTGTCCGCTCCGTGCTGTGCGTAATTCCACCAACGCTACTCGAAGGACGTAGCGATGAGAACGTGCGACTGCTCTTTAGCTTGTCTCCACGTAAGCTCGTATCCCTCCCTCTGGGTTCTTCGTCTTCTTCTGTAGCTGCTTCGGCGTCGGAAACCAGTGTCACAGCGCTGAAGGCGCAGCGTCGGAAGCTGCTTCGCTTCCCACATCGGGCGGCAGTGTCTTCACTATTTTCCTGCGGTGTGTCGTCTGCCCTGGTATTCCTGCGTTGCATTACCCGTTCTCTGGAGAAGACGGGGAAGCCTACGAGATCCGCTTCCTCAATCTTCTCCACCTTCTGTTCGGCATATGAAGACTGTGGTGGATACCGCGGTTGAGTGGTTCTCGTGACTTCTACAGATAGATGTGAGCTTGGACGGGGTTCACCCGTCTGTTCCAGTTGTTGTTCTCTGTGTTGTGGCCAGGAGAAACTCACATCCACAGCCACTGCAGTGGGGATGTTGGTTTGCTCGGTGTAGTGCTGCTCACGCTGCACATCAGCATATCCTGCGGTGCAAGTGCTCTTCTGCTCACTGCATGGAGACGATGCCGCACTGGCAGACGCAGACCCAGCAGAACACGGCGGGTGCGCACGTAAGTCATGAGCAGGGAAGATCGGGGGTTCCGGCGGATGTAAAGCGAGAGAAGAAGTCAGACTTCGAGGAGAGCTTTCACCGGATGCGGGTCCTGGAGTATGGCTTGACCCTCCCTTCGGCTGAGGAAGGGGTATTTCATTACCTGCCTCTGCCAAGTGATATCCCATACGAAATACAGTATCACTTGCTGCGCCGCATTCATGAGAGTCTTTCTGTGGACCTTCTTGCATTCCTATCAACAGCTCAGACAACGCGTAAATGGTGCTGGGGTTGCCGCTGGTGCCTGGCCGCACCGTCTGCTCGGAGAGGTAACGTGCCTTGCCGTAGCCGCTGCAACAAATAAAGCTCCTTCGACCTGCGGTCCCCTCGCTGCCGGTGACTAGCTCGAATGTGCTGTTTTTTTTCGGTCCGCTGCAGTCGTTGTCGCTGTGACTACCCCGGCTGCAACTGCTGTCGCTGGTCTTGCTGTTAATGCAGTTTCCACTTAACATGCCACACCTGCCGCTTGTTGAGTGGCTTGACTCAACGTCGCGGAGGCCTTCCTCCTCCTCTTCCTCCTCCTTGCTGGCCTCTGCAGGTTTGTGTCCTACGTAGGGAAGTCGTTTAAATACTGGCTGTGGTAGCGCTGCTCCCAGCGCGGCCCCTAAAACTGGTGTGGAATCACAGTCTCCACCTTTTCCACTAGACGAAGACACCACGTTAGGTGCACGCACAGGCTTCAGCTGTGCCTTCCTCGCGCGTGGCGGAGTGTTGCTGCATGAATCAGCGACAAGAACAGGGTTCGCATTCTC
>NW_021156709.1:0-2070 GCF_002837175.3 Physeter macrocephalus | reverse complement strand
GAGAATCTAACGTCGTGAAAGCTGCAGTGCAATATCAGAGCTGGATTGGATGGCTGCCGCCTGGACAGCTGCCTGCTGCAGGAGGCATGTACACGGTACAGATGCTAAACGTGGTTCTACTCCTGTATATGAATGTTCCGCTGTTATCCTCTCAGTTTGACTTATGCAACGTAGTAGGCTTACACGTATATGTACGCATATATCGTGTGTGCAGGACACGCATAATATCAATTAAACACCAAACCGCCAAGGAGGTAGAGTGTCGTATCCCAGGCTACGTACTAATCCAGTGCCCTGTCCATTCGCTTTTTTCCCTGATTCTACGCCGCATAGGTCAAAGTCAGCGGATGACGATCAAATGCAGCGCCTGCCTCTTTCTGCATAGTACATCTGATAAAGGACTTCTCGAAGCGTGGCGAGCTGCGACAGCCGTTGTCGGCTTCAGGACCACCGCACGGAATGGCATATATATATATATATATATATATATATATATATATATATAAATTTATACATATATTTCGTGCATTGCTTCTCTGCCCCTACTTCTGCTTGCACGAACACTGTAGCAGCTGTGCTCTTGCTACTGCTATTTTAATGCAAATGGTCCTCATTGTGGGCCGCCTTTCATCAAAAGAACTCTCAGCCAATATCAGTATCCATGCATGCTTTCGTACATACAAATTCCATTTTCAACAGCAATAGGAAGAAGGGTTTTTTTAAAAGCAGATTGCACCTAAGGTGTACAGGCAAGGTTCATAGGTACAAGATCACATACGCATGTATATCTGTCTAAATAACCACATATTCGCATAATTGGGAAGACGAATGTGTGGGCAAATGTGTCCATAGACGCGAATCTTGAAGAAACAGGAGGAGAAAAGTGAGGATAGCGCTAGCAGGCCGCTGCTGATGTTCACAAAAACCGTGGCTGCCGTTTTCGCAGCATCTACGACTTCTTGTGTAGACAGCCGTCGATGAAGTCACACCGCCAATCGTGCTATCCCTCACAAATACATCTTTCCTCTGCACTACCGTGGATGCGTGTTTGTAAATTGAAGACCCAGCCACGCCTGTGCCACACCTGTAAAGAGAAACAAGCGGGCGCCAACGCTTACTCCCCCACCAGTGAAGGTCCGGACTACTCCCTACATAAACCTGAAAAATCCATGACCACGCTCATGTAAATACACACGTGTCTGCTCTGTTATTTTACATGTATACCAGTGCGACGGAGGACGCACATTCGCTCCAAAAGTGATACTGGAGTTGTCCAGTATTTCTTTTAATGTGCCCCTCTAGATGCCTGCATGTGCGTTATGTTTCGTTCGACTTTCTTTAACAACATACATATCAAGGCGATGGACGTACGCGCCCGGCGTTCCAAAACTGTGGATGCTGCGTAAGACCCTTCATGTATCCCACAACCTCGGTTTCCTTACTTCAAAACCGGCTCTAGAATTCATACGTCAAGCCGGAGGAGAATTGAAGAGATAATCATAGTCGTACGTAACAGAGACATACCCACTTACACAGACGTACACAAACCCCCGTCGGCATTTCTATACATGCATGTACATGAATGCGTATAACACAGTAAACACACATATAATTATGTATATATATACATAGGAATGTAGTTGGTGAGTAGGCCTGATAATGATATATCACACGACCTGCAGGTGAAGTGAACTGGAGCACACGCGTGAAGAAAGTACGGATCTGGTGACAACCAAACGTACACAAGACCTTTCTTTCAGACCACGTCTGATTACGTCAATTTAGAGCGACATGCGCGCAGAGAATTGGTATGCCCAGTCTACGTGTGGTAGAGCATCCCGAAGCTAAACGCAAGCTATTTTGCGGGGAATTGTGAATGAACGTATAAAAAAAGTCTGACATCACACCCACAATCACAAACTGCTTTCCCCGTGAACGCGCACCACGGCAAAAATCTGTACATTCATGCATATCTTTACACATACATATACCAATACATATATTCGCTAGAAGACACTGCAAAACGACAGCTCGTGCACGGACCGTGGCGCGTGGGGGGCCCGCAGTTTT
>NW_021156708.1:1664-2070 GCF_002837175.3 Physeter macrocephalus | reverse complement strand
CGAGCGTGTGCGCAGCCGACGGCGTCGAAGCCTCGCTGAACTCGGGAGCAACAGGCAGAAAATTGACATTCAAGGCACCAGTTACTCGAATCGCAGGATAGGGACGCGCAACACGTATAGGCAGGTAAGGATACGGAGCCGTTACATTCTCAACTACTGTTGTTGAGTCGATAAGGATGCCAAACAGCAGCTTCCATTCCTCCTTTCCGCTCGGAGTCCATACAGAAGTGCTCGCGCCCGTGCCCACGAGCGCAGTAGCGTCGCGGGCTCCAGGTGCCGGCTTTGCAGGCAAGTTGGCACTCGTGTCGACAAAGAAAAACAGCACCTGCCCGCGCACCTGCGCATACATGCGCTGGCGAAGCAGACACTTTGCGTGCCCATTTGAAGCTGGGCTGCCTTGTGGGGT
>NW_021156708.1:0-953 GCF_002837175.3 Physeter macrocephalus | reverse complement strand
GGAGACGTGTGTGGCGACGCACGTGCACAGATACGCCCCTAAGTATGGGGTAAACGAAGGTGCACAGGTAAATATTCTCTCGTCTACAACGTACGTATGCGTGTTAGAGGCGAAAAGCTGCGCACACGAGAAGAACGAGGCACAGGTGCTCAAAAACACTTTTGCACAGGGAGGTACACGCAATTTGGATTTTTCTGTACACAAACAGGAGGCGGGTCTCTCTGCAAAAAATGACGCTTACACTAGACACCTATATAAAAATGCAGGTAGTCTCACTTTGGTGCTGGAGAGAAAGCTAGTGCCTAGAGCAACAGTCACTCTGCACCCGTTCTTGAACGTAGTGCCGTACAGCGACAGACGACATTGTTATTTACTCAAATGAAGCGCGAAAGAGGCATCCTCTCCTCCAGACGCTCACGCGGACTCGCACCATTCCACGCAAAGACACGCCGTTGACATGCCTCGGGAAGGGAAGAAACGTCTCTATGTACTTTCTTCCTTTGCAACCAGTAAGGCGTATTCTGCAGTCCTGGCACTGAAGCAGTGGAAATAGTGTACACTCTGCACTGGATGAACGAGCACATTCTCACCACCGGTAGCACAGACTGTACGCCTGCACAACAGTTCTGAAGTGCTTATTGAAGCAGCACGTGCGGGGCGAGAATGTACCGTGTGCTCCGCATACGAAAAAGATGTCTTTCCGTCATGCTGATACACGAGACCCCAACTCATTTGTACGTGTATGTCCACACCTCTCATGTTGTAGGACCTTGCAATTCGAGCGGCCTCGCCATTTCCGCGAGACATATGGTTATTGTGCTGCTCGCTCATGGAAGAAAGTGGAACCGCAAAGCAGCGCGAGAAAACAGGGCGGCAAATCAACCTGGATTCATTGACAGATGCAACTTCGGGAAAAGTTAGCTTTCCCCCTCGAATGCCAGATGGCATGACAT
>NW_021156707.1:0-2071 GCF_002837175.3 Physeter macrocephalus | reverse complement strand
CACACCGTCGCCGCCAAAGCAACAGAGCGGGCGAGTTGCAAGTGAGCAGCACCGTCCCACGTCAGCATTCCCAGCGGTGACCGGACCTCATTTTGCTGCTGCGGTTAGTAAACTAAGTGCAGTATGCCCAAGGCAGAAAGCAGCAGAGCAGCGAGAGCAGCGTCCTAAATTCAAGGCGGGACGGACGAGGAGTGGAAGCCTCGTGGGAACCGAAGCAGAAACCGTGGGAGAGGGAGAACACGGGAAGGCACGCTGTAAGATGGAAGACCACACACATGAGGATTCAACAGGTAAGCGGCCGCAAAAGCTGCAGCAAGATAATATGCCAACCTCTACTCCGCCGACAACAGCTGCTTCTTCTCCTGCTTCGAGTGGCAGGTATTTTGACGGAGAGCTGTTCCCCAGGTCCTTTCTTGGGTCGTCGGCTAAACACCCCCAAGAGTATCCCAACGCAGCTGACTCTGTGGCTACCGTCGCGTCCGCGTCTCCGGCTGCAGGTGTGTCACCGGCAGCGGCCGATGCCGATGCTCAGTCAGGTACTGCTGCGGATGCTTTGAGTGGTGCTGTCGTTTCTCCAGCTGTTGCTTCCGCAAGGTCTGGGTCTTGTCCCGCGCCTGCGGACACCCCCGCTGAAGCTGCTGCTACCGCGAAAGGATCCCCTGCTCCTGCTGCGTCTCGACCAGCAGCGTCCTGTGAAGTAGAAGGGCGTCCGCGTCAGGCTGTGTCCTCTAGTGTTGTCGTCTCCTCCTCAAGTGCCCCAGACTCCCTTGGCCTCGTTGCAGGAGCGCCTCTGCCTGAGGCTGACGAACAGCCTGTTTTTTCCACAGTGAAGAATTCTGGACTTGGGGTGCCTTCCTCCAAGGGCATGATTTCGTTTTCCAGAAAAAGTCGCACTTCCGGCGACCGGAAAGCCGTTCCTTCTAGCACTGGAGCAGAAGTGTCTTGGTCGGCGCTGACAGCTGCTACATGTCACAGTAGCCCCCGCTGCACTGCAGACGCAGCTGGTCGAACTGCTAATGTTTTTTTTGACTCAAAAGCCGAAACGAAAGCTTGTTCATCAATGCGTTCTATCAAGCCTCTGGTCCCGCCCGTTGTCCAGCCCGCTCTCCTGCCACGCATGATCCTACAGATCGTCGCCTACCTGCGAATTCCTTGGCATGTCTGCTCGCTGCTTGTGCTGCGGCGAGACAGAAGCTGGGACAGCCTCGCGCACCTCAGACGCCAGAGGTGAGGAATCTGAAAGTCACACCTCTGCAGTAGAGACAACAGCAACAGCAAGGACACTCAGACCTACATGCATACACAAGAGCCACGCCCTTGCTTGTGTGTGTGTTTATGAGCTCGTAGGTCTGAAAACGGTGGCGTGGAGGCAGAAGAAGCGTGATAGCTCTATTTCAGGCAAAACGAATCTATGCATGGGGCTCTACACTACACGAACAAGTGGCCATAGTAGCTACACTAGGGGCAGGACAGCAAATTTTACGTTCACTTGCAGCACGTCTAACTCCTCTCAGACACCGATATTCGAGACATTGTTCATAATGAACAAAAGTGACTCTCCCTGTAGAGAGTGCCAGGTGGGTTTGCATGCAGGAGAATCGCTTCCCTCAAGCCCCAGGGTAGCTACCACTACATTTGTGCAAGTGTGTATACGTGTTTGTGTATGTGTGTGTGCGCAGTAACAAAACGAATTGTTACCTCCTGTCAGCGAACTTAACAGTCAGCAAAGTGCGCGTCTTGTGTACAGCAGAGAGAGGCAATATGTGCCCAGTGCCACCTGCTCGTGTTTGACTGCAGGAAAAATACGCAAAAGGGTAAGCCGCCATCAGAGGACAAGTGTGTGTGCTTCGCTACACAGGTGGATATATTTATGGAAATATATGCATGTATGCATTTGCATTTTGTACACGTGTATCCGTACGTGTATATATGCGTACGAGTGTATGCCTCTAAATGCATTCGAATGTGTTGCACACTTGTACGTGTATGCACGTAAGAGCAGGCCTGTGCGCATACCTATACATGCGTGTGGGTTTGTGTATGTATATATAGATATATAGATAGATAGACA
>NW_021156705.1:1814-2071 GCF_002837175.3 Physeter macrocephalus | reverse complement strand
GGCGGCTGGCCCCCTCTTGTGGATTTGTCTGCTGCTGCTGCTGCAGCCGCACTCGGCCCCTGTCTTCTCGCGTCTCCCCCACATTTTTTCACAAAAATGTGCGTCTTCGTGTTAGCATCTGTTTGTTGTCCACGCTTCCTCGAGCGCAATACACATGAAGAATGTATGTCATTTCTTCCCCCACACTTTTTCTTTTTCTACGGTGATTTGCTTGGCTGATGGCAGACTCTACGACTACGGCCTGTACACTGCCGAGC
>NW_021156705.1:0-351 GCF_002837175.3 Physeter macrocephalus | reverse complement strand
ATCTGCGTGTGTGTATATAGATATATATATATATATATATGTATGTATATATATATATATATGTATATATAGATGTGCGGTATATGTGTTCCCGCGGCGCGTTAGTAAAGATCCATGCGTGTGCATATGTGTACATCCACATATTCACACGTCTGCGCATGCATGTGTGTTTGTGTTTTTGTGTGTATGTGTGTGTATGTGTTAATGTCTGCGTGAGAAAGAAAGTGTGAAGAAGCTTCAGCAGATACAGAGACGTTACATCATGTGCATGTAGCCGTCTGTGTATATATGTGGCATGCATTCGTATGAGGGAGGCAACAACGCGTCAGGCATCTGTGGCTTTGCATGCAA
>NW_021156704.1:1920-2071 GCF_002837175.3 Physeter macrocephalus | reverse complement strand
CTTATATAGGTGTCTTATAGACATATTGTAAGAGAGTTCCGGCAGGCAGAGAGATCTGCGCAGATGCGCGACGAGTGTAGAGAGAGAGATATGAAGCGGTAGGCATGACAGCCAGCTTCAACACACGCGGCGAGCCATGTACGGAAGAGCA
>NW_021156704.1:0-195 GCF_002837175.3 Physeter macrocephalus | reverse complement strand
TTAGACCTGCTCAACATGCGACACACACCGTCTTCCTTTTCCTTTTCGTCCCTCCAAATTCTGCGTGAAGGTATCCGACCTGTTTCCCAGCCGACGGGCACGGTAGACCTCTCATTCTCTGTGGCAATGCGGGGAGACCTGCATGGGCATACATTCGGCAGGTGCATCATTAGAAGACGCGTCTGTCTCTCTGGA
>NW_021156703.1:0-2071 GCF_002837175.3 Physeter macrocephalus | reverse complement strand
AACACGTAGCTTCCATGAATTGCCTGCTTGTTCCGTCAAATCTTCGATGTTAGTAAACGTTGGCTTTGTGATTTTGCACTCATCTATTCACACCCAAGGGAAAATACGCACACGTGTACGAAGAAGGGGAAAACTGCTGCCAGACTTGAGGGACACGGTTTCGGATGTGAGACGTCGAACGCAGCTGAGATTGGTGTTCAGAGGTTTCTGTGTTAAAGAGGTTGAAGATAACAAACATCTTAGATGCACCCAGGCTGCCAACGGGACTGCAGATTACACCGTCCTGCGATCGAACCCTTTTGCGTAAAGACCGTGGCATGAAGGCCCCCTCAGACTGCCGGTATCCGTGGCGGAGATCTCCGTAGGTGTCGTGGCCTGTGGGCCTTTTCTGCCATTCCGCCCTTCTACGACCCTCACAGCAGCCGTAGGACGTCGCACCCTTGCGTCAATATCTGGCCGCTTCGAAGAGCGCTAGATGAGCGCTGGCTCATGTTTAATCGTGAACTTACGGGATTTTGTGGCGTTCGAGCTCGCCCTGAAAGCACGCGCTTTCATGTGCGAGCGCAGTGACACTAGAGCGGCGCGTCAGACTTTGTGTGGAGAAAGGACCCTCTGAGACATAACGTACGACCCAACAGGTGGTCACCAGGGTCGCTGTACATTGTCTATGAAGTCTACTTGTTTGGATTTCCTCCTGTGCTGCATCCGCGTACGCGTGTTACAGCAAGAAGTTGTGGTACACACGGTGTGTTGCGGACGACGCACTACGTCCAGTGGAAATTCGCGAGCAATTCCTCGTCACGGGATCTGCAGCGAGCCGGCAAGCATTGTCGCTACATTTCTGCCAGGCATGGGAAGAAGAGCGCACCCACGTCAATGCGTAACATTCATCGCTTATGTCTGCAGGGAAAGCGAATTAAGGCACGACCTGGGAGCAGGACTTCTCAGCACGTGCAGTTGTTCTGTTGCAACGCCAACGGAGCAACACGTCTGCGCGATGTTATACTCATCGAGTCGCAGTTAAATCTTAAAAATCAGAACCGGACGCCGAAAAAAGTATCCGCTGGCGCGCCTGTCTTCTTTGAGCTTCTACTACTACACCCCGCGGTACTTCCGTGCAACCAGATGAAAGCACACACTCACTGCAGCTTGTGACAGATCCCGAGGCGCCAGCTTCTGAGCAACTTCTTCCGTTTGCAAATGTCTGAAATTGTGTGAAACCCCCAAGTTGCGCAGCAGACGACCGTTGTTGCGTTCGGCCTCGTCGCCGTTCAAGTACCAGAGTTGAAACTGGTAAAGTCTACTAAAAAACGCACACCAAGTTCCATGTCGTTGTCAACAGCTTGTCGTTCGAAGCGTGTGACATATCTACCACAGCTAAAATGCCAGCACGCCAGTTTCTCTGACTGGTTTACTTGGAACAGTCATGTAGCACGACCACCAGATCAGCACGCCTGTGTCTGTAACTCTTTCACCCGAGACCATTTAATATCAGACCCCCTCCAACTGGGTGTGCCTGCGTTCCGTCTGAAATATTCCACATAGATGTGAATTCAACACCCCAATCGTGTTTCCACAGAAGCCGTTCATGCCTAGCTCTGCACTCGACTGTCTCTGGCGTATCTAAGCGACTGAGTCTGTACCCTACCTCCGCAGTAGGCACCTCGATTCGCAGAACGGGTGAGTTAAAGTAAAGCGTTGCAACAGTTGTCCGACAGCGCACCACTCAGAACAAATGGAGGCAGCTGGACTGTTCCCAAGCGTAAGCATGCAGGCCAGCACGGTGGAGCGCGACTACCACGTGATGCAGGGCAAGTGGCTCGTTTTTCTGCAGATTAGACATGCTTTCGTAATGATACACAAACTGGAAGAACTGACTTGTGCTCGAAGGCGTGGCAAACACCTGTGCACGGCTTCTTCTAATTTCGATATGTGCATTGCAAACGAGTGCGCTAGATCGACGTTTTGCACAGATGCGTGGATAAAGTCACAGTATTTGTCAGGAACAGTTCGACACTGCAAAGTAGAAGCAGACACATAGAAGTGACTGGAGGTGCAATCCACCGAAGGC
>NW_021156701.1:0-2072 GCF_002837175.3 Physeter macrocephalus | reverse complement strand
GGCAGTGAAAATGTGGAGTCCTAACCATTGGACTGCCAGGGAATTCCCTCAAATTTTCTTGTGGATTTTCAATTCACTTGTAGAATTTGTTTGTTTTTTGTTTTGTAATTTTCATCTCTTTGCTAATATTTTCATTTTGTTTATCGTTTTCTTGATTTTCTTCAGTTCTTTTTCTGAGTTTTCCTTTAGCACTTAGAGCATATTAAAAACAGTTGTTTAATGTTTTGTGTAGTAATTTTAATGCCTTTGTTTCTTCAGCAATGGTTTCTCCCCTTATTTTTTCCCTTTGAAGGGTCCATGTTTCCTATTTCTTCATATTCCTTGTAATTTTTTGTAGAAAATTAGGTGTTTGAAAAAGCAGTCACCTCTTTCATTTTTGAAGACTGGCCCTGTGCCTGGAAAGTACTTCCCTAATCAGCTGTGTGTGTTCTGATCCTTTTGATTAGCCTGAGAAGAAAGCCTAGTTCTCCTCAGGTATTTTTTGGAGGGATATGCATATTATATAGGCTTATGCATGTTTTCTACACTTCCCTGTATACACACATTTTTAAAAAATATTTATGTATTTATTTATTTTGGCTGTGCTGGGTCTTAATTGTGGCATGCGGGCTTCTTATTTGCGGCACGCGAACTCTTAGTTGCGCCATGCATGTGGGTTCTAGTTCTCTGACCAGGGATTGAACCCGGACCCCCTGCATTGGGAGCATGGCGTCTTACCCACTGGACCACCAGGGAAGTCCCACACACATGCTTTATTTTTACTCCCTCTCCCCTTTGTTTTTGGCCACACTGTGTGGCATGCAGGATCTTAACTCCTCCACCAGGGACCAGGGGTTGAACCCAGGCACCCTGCAGTGGAAATGCAGAGTTCTAACCACTGAACTGCCAGGGAATTCCCCCACCCCCTTTTTTTTTAACAAAATGCATGTTTTAAATAACTTAATTTTTAAAATAGTCTCACCCCAGCTTCTCCTTGGATATTTAGATGATTTATTTTATGGGTCCAACCATAATCTATTTCCCCAGAGATGGCACATCTTAGATATGCAGGTCTTGAAAATTAACCTTAGTAAAGCAGTTTGGCATCTGAATTCACTCTCTTCAGAGAGGATTAATTTCCTCCAGGTGCCTCTGGGTAATGATCAGGATAAAAAGGATATGGGGTTATATGGACCTATTTTGAAATTTAGGTACTCTTTTGATAATTCTAGGTTAGGTTACTCCCTTCTTTTTTTGACACCTCCCTGGGGAACCCAAATATTATAGTCTTGAGTGGCTGTACAGAGATATTGATGCTTAAAGGGTGACTAAATTCTATATGAGTTTTCTTCCCTGAAGTTTGTCACAATATTCAGACAAAAGTATTATTTTAATTGTTTTTTTTTACAGAGGGATATCAAATCTGTGATTTGGCTTTACCCTACTTTCTAGCTAATAAGTCTTAGGAAAAAGGGCCCTTGAGAGTAGCTCTGATCAAATTCCAAAGACAAATAAAAATAAAACATAAATTCTGTAAAAAACCAAGAAATATTTTTTTAAAGTTTATTTTATCTTCATTTTTGAAAGTTTTTGTTGTCTTTTCCCAAAAGTTGACAATTTTTTTTTCTTTTTAGCCTTTCTCTTTCTCTTTTCTTGCACTGTTTCTGGCAATCTTTATCTTGACTTTTTTTTAGAGTTGACAGTCATTGTATGATCCTATCATGGAGCAGTTCTGCTCCAAATATGAAAATGATAAAGAAACACCCATACAAAGGGGAATCAAGTATACCATGGAAAGTCTGAGTAATCTTAACTTTGAGAAATATTTATCAAAATTTTTTTTGAATTAATAAACATTTAATTATATGTCCACCCATAATGTAACATTGTGTCAACTTCCTTAATTGTTGAGTTCCTTAATTGAGTGGTCAAATGTCTTGACGTTTAAAGATAACAGAGACTAGATTTCTTTCACTTCCTAAAAAGTTCCCAAACATATATGACTGCTAAGAAATCATAGACATTATACACTAAATATTTATTACAGCTAAATAATTTCAAAAGCAAAATTATAAAAGCTCTTTCAAAATTTG
>NW_021156700.1:1074-2072 GCF_002837175.3 Physeter macrocephalus | reverse complement strand
AAATCCAAAGTATATACATGTTCTCACAAACGCGTCAGCAAGGACCGTGCGCCCAATTCGCTTTCGGCGGCGCAGCATGCGCGGTCAACGTGATAGCCAAGCCAGCAAAAGGGGAGGGCCCACGCACTGAAGAACTCTGGGCGCGGCAGGCACACACACACACATATGCAAAAGACAGAGATTTCTAATAATGAGAGCACACAGCTGCTTGCTTCTCTCTTTTCGCTGCTCGGGGACAGCCCGCTGCAGGGGCCTTTGGACGGTTGAAGCCTCAGTCCAAAGCGCATGCAACACTTTGTTCTGCACCCCCAATGAATGTCCTAACGTCACATGTGCAGCCCCTCCGGCAACCAGAAACTCCTGCAAACCACGCCTTTCTTTATGGTCGTAGAAAAGGCACAAGCAGACAAAAAACCAAGTTGTTTACCTAGTGAACTGCGAGCGACAATGGGAGCCCCTGGTGCAGTCGTGTCTGAAGAAATGCATTGTCCCGTGGCTGGAGGCAGAAGAACTGCAGCTGTCGCTGCTTCCCCCGTGCTGCCGAGGTCTGCCGTTGATGCTGTAGCTCACAAGAGTGGCAACGGAGATACTATTTCTGCCTCACCCAACCAAAGCCGTGCAAACTGCTCAGACACCACCATATCTTCCCCCAATACTCAGGAGATAGGTGGGGATGCCCCTACTACTGCGTACGCCGCGGCTGTTTCCTCCGCAAGTGCCATCGCGTCTGCTGCTGATTGTTCCTTTGCTGTTTCACTCGCATCTGCCAATGCAACGTCCGCTACAAGTGCGGCGTCCTCCGCGGCTCGTGCATCCTCTGCTGAAGCAACGCTGGCGGCTGCGGTCCCTGCCTCTGCCTCTGCTGCTGCTGCTTCTTCTCTGGCTGCCGTGACTTCCTCGGCTGCTTCTGCTTCACCGGGTGCTTCTTCTGTGCAGTCGGCAGTTGCCTATACCGTGCGTGGTCCTTTCCCAGCTGTTTCCTCCAGCGCTGCTGCTGC
>NW_021156700.1:0-249 GCF_002837175.3 Physeter macrocephalus | reverse complement strand
GTCAGGGGCGGGACTTGGGGGTCCCCGTGTAGGCCACGTGAGCGTGTGCTGCGCTCAAGCAGTGTGGTGAGACACCCCCGTGGAATCTCGCACTTGCACGACAAACTGAGTCAGAAAGCAGGTGCGACTCTTACACTACCACAGATTAGCGATTCGTTTAACAGGGTATCAGTCCTGCCCTGCAGACCTAATAACAGTTGCGCAGGTAAACAACTGCCCCATCCACAGGGAGGCAGCACTGGTTTTGCT
>NW_021156699.1:1857-2072 GCF_002837175.3 Physeter macrocephalus | reverse complement strand
TTAGTGATGTTGAGCATCCTTTCATGTGTTTGTTGGCAATCTATATCTTCTTTGATATACAAAGAAATGTCTATTTAGGTCTTCTGCCTATGTTTGGATTGGGTTGTTTGTTTTTTTTGTTGTTATTGAGCTGCATGAGCTGCTTGTAAATTTTGCAGATTAATCCTTTGTCAGTTGCTTCATTTTCAAATATTTTCTCCCATTTTGAGGGTTGT
>NW_021156699.1:0-283 GCF_002837175.3 Physeter macrocephalus | reverse complement strand
GCAGTGTCAGTTGTTATTTCTCCTTTTTCATTTCTAATTCTATTGATTTGAGACTTCTCCCTTTTTTTCTTGATGAGTCTGGCTAATGGTTTTTCAATTTTGTTTATCTTCTCAAAGAACCAGCTTTTAGTTTTATTGATCTTTGCTATGGTGTCCTTCATTTCTTTTTCATTTATTTCTGATCTTATATTTATGATTTCTTTCCTTCTGCTAACTTTGAGGTTTTATTGTTCTTCTTTCTCTAATTGCTTTAGGTGTAAGTTTAGGTTGTTTATTTCAGGTG
>NW_021156698.1:1804-2072 GCF_002837175.3 Physeter macrocephalus | reverse complement strand
CTGATGGGGAGGCTCCCACGTGGGAGGGAACATCTGAACCTGGCTCCTTGGCGGGCTCTGGGAAGCTGTCTCTGGTGGTCTCCTGCTGCAGGGGCTCAAGTTCATGTCCGTGGTCCCTGAGGATTCAGGCTGCGGGCTTCCCCTCTTCCCATCTCCATCCCGAGGCTGGGATCAGCCACGGAATTGCTGGGCCTTGTGGGGAGCCCATCAGAGAACATGCGTAGCTCAGTCCACAGCCAAGGTTTCTATCAAACATCCCCGTGAGGAC
>NW_021156698.1:0-309 GCF_002837175.3 Physeter macrocephalus | reverse complement strand
AGGCAGTGGACATTCTCAGACCCCACTTTCCCTGATGTGAGTGACAGGTCACCAGACCAACCCTGACTGTAGACACCTCCTTTCTAACCCTGCTGTGTTTTCCCTGCAGATTCCTGGACGAGCACACCTCCCGCCTACGGTAAGCATCACTTGGGTCCTGCCGAGCACCCCACTCATCAGGCCTGGGTGCAATTCCTGACGCTTGGGTTGAGCCTCTGAGCTCCTACCTCATGTAATGTGGAGGGTTCCTTTCGCCTGCCAGAGTTATGGAGAACCTTCACCTCCCACTTGTGGCATTCATTGCTCAGA
>NW_021156697.1:1907-2073 GCF_002837175.3 Physeter macrocephalus | reverse complement strand
GTTGAAAACTTCCCTAATACGGGAAAGGAAATAGTCAAGTCCAGGAAGCACAGAGAGTACCATACAGGGTAAACCCAAAGAAAAACATGCCAAGACACAAATTAATCAAACTATCAAAAATTAAATACAAAGAAAAAATATTAAAAGCAGCAAGGGAAAAGCAACA
>NW_021156697.1:0-319 GCF_002837175.3 Physeter macrocephalus | reverse complement strand
AGAGGGAGGAACACTCCCGAACTCATTCTATGAGGCCACCCTCACCCTGATACCAAAACCAGACAAAGATGTCACATAGAAAGAAAACTACAGGCCAGTATCACTGATGAACATAGATGCAAAAATCCTCAACAAAATACTAGCAAACAGAATCCAACAGTACATTAAAAGGATCATACACCATGATCAAGTGGGGTTTATCTCAGGAATGCAAGGATTATTCAATATACGCAAATCAATCAACGTGATACACCGTATTAACAAACTGAAGGAGGAAAACCATATGATCATCGCAACAGATGCAGAAAAATCCTTTGAT
>NW_021156696.1:809-2073 GCF_002837175.3 Physeter macrocephalus | reverse complement strand
AGAGGTTAACACATACCACTTCTGCACATTTCGTACACATCAATAAACAGAGAGATACTTGACAGACCCAATGTGGCTGGCGTTAGAGCGGTCACACAGTCTTCAAAGCGCGTGTCCAGCTGTACGCCTGTGGACCCCCGTCCATATGCTCTCTGATATCATAGACACGGGAGCACAAGCACTCAAGTTAGCTGAAAGAAAAACCTCATGAGAAAAAAGTTTTCTGTATGCGTGTGCAGTTGTCCGTCTGTGTACATATCTGCCTATGAGAGCCCCGAAACAGATTCAGTACGGTAGCAAGAACCGTTTTCGGCAACAAAGATCTACTACCTCAGGTCCACTTCGGAACACCTTTCGTCGCTGTGTGCATATCCCTTTTCAGTGACAATAAACAGGCACATTCATGCAGGGGGATTATAGATTATTGGCATGCATTCTATACGAAGGTTACCTCTTTTCACACAAGTGTCTTGTTGCAGAAGAACAAAAGATACGCGTGTTTCGATGAGTACTTGGGCAACAATGCCTACCGATTATAGTGGCACTTACTGGAAAAGTGCCCACTTAAGGTTGTATAGGAAACCAATCATGAACTGAGAATATTGAAATTCACAAACTGCGTAAGACCCGCTTATACAGCCTTTATGTCCGGTGTGGGTGAGGGGCTACTTTCTGTATGTGGATACATTAAGGCTCTAGACAAAAAGGTGTGACCGCCCTGGCGTGCCTCCAACAAGCAACAGACGTAGTTATATTGGCACCGTCAGTAGTTGTGGTTTTTGTCTACATAGTCTGTTATATCTGCGTTGACACGGGCTCTCCACTGCATGAGAGGACAGGCGTTCCGTCGAGCAACACATTTTGGAACATTCAAGTGTCACGATATTCAAATGTCTTCTACGTAGTGAAACTCGTCCCACGTTTCCACACAATTGCAGCGCATTGCACTTAACGTAAGAAGAGTTCAGCTACCAGAGGGTTGTCGTACAATGTTGGCTGCTCCTCAGAATTTCTAGAAGCAGTCGAACAATATTCACTTTTTCTAGTAAATCTGCTTTTAACAAAGGACAAAATACGTCCGGCAACCTACAGACACTTCGTTGAAAAGAGAAAAAGCACTACGCAGTGCAAGGTTAAATGACATCGAATGGCCGTTACTGGCAAGTTTTCCCTGGTTCAGGAAGATCACTTGACCGTGAACGGCGAAAAATAAGATGGCAAAGGGATTACCATCAGGCGAGGCAGCTTTGTTAGCGGCGGCAAG
>NW_021156696.1:0-205 GCF_002837175.3 Physeter macrocephalus | reverse complement strand
ACCCCTTCATCATAGAGAAAAAACCCGTCTTTAGCACAAACCACTTAACCGTACAGAACAGCCGCTGGTGGGGGTTGATTCAACCATGTGCACCCATAGGCAGGGGAGAACGCGCCGAGGGTCCAGCACTGCGCCGGTCTGCAAAACATTTCAACGAACTTACAAAAGGGAAGAGGCCTACTATTACGTTCCCGTCCATATATCC
>NW_021156695.1:0-2073 GCF_002837175.3 Physeter macrocephalus | reverse complement strand
TTTCCTGCACTGGCAGGCGGATTCTTAACCACTGCGCCACAAGGGAAGTCCGTGGTAAATTTTAATGATAGTTTTTTCTCCTTTCTTGCCTTCTTTTTGGATTAATCAAGTATTTATTTCCACTTTTTTCATGTTAGCTTATTATTCTTTTAACAGTTACTCTAAAGATTACAACCTGCATCCCTGACTTTGTAAAGACTAAATTAGTACCTTTACCACTTCACAGATGATGCAAGGACCTTAGATCACTTTTATCCCCCTCCTAACCTGTGTACTATTGCTGTTAAGTATTTCAGTTCTACGTATATGTTCTAAATGCCACAAGACATTATTTTTTGTTTTATACTATCAGTATTTACTTACCCACATATTTACTCTTTCTGGTACTCTTCACTCCTTTATTTCTTTGCTTCTAGTTAGGATCATTTTCCTTCTGCTTGAAGAACTCCCTTTAGTATTTATTTTAATGCAGTATTTGCCTCAAAATGTCTGTATTTTTCCCTCTTTTTTTGAACAGTATTTTTTTAAACTGTCCTCCAGGAGGCAGGCTTTTGTTTGTTATTATTTTTTAATTTATTTTATTTACTCTTTTGGCCACACCACGTGGCATGCGGGATCTTAGTTCCCCAACCAGGGATCAAACCCGTGTGCCCCCTGCAGTGGAAGTGAGGAGTCTTTAACCACTGGACTGCCAGGGAAGTCCCTGAACAGTATTTTTGCTAAGTATAGAATTATAGGTACATATTGATCTTCTTTCAACACTTTATAAATATGTCTTTATGTCCTGGTTTCCAGCCTTTCTATTGAAAAGTCAACTGTCAGTCTTCCTGCTGCTTCTTTGAAGAATAATTTGTTTTCTCCCCTTTGTCTGCTTTTAAGATTTTTTCTCCTGTGTTTGAGTTTTATCCATGTTACTGTGATACCTAGGTATGGTTTTCTTTGTATTTTTCCAGCTTGATGCTCACAGGGTTTCTTGAATCTGTGGCCTTAATAACTCTCATCAGTTTCAGAAAAGTCTTGGCCATCATTTCCTCAAATTTCTGCTCCATGTTATTTCTTCTCTACTTGTGGACTCCAATTACACATATTTTAGACTGCCACATCTTATGCTTCTTCATTCTCTCTTCTGTATTTTCCCTTTTTTTTTTCTTCCTCTGGACCTCAGTCTGGCTATATTCTACTGGGTTATTTTATAGTTCAGCTGTAACCAATCTATTAAACCTATCTATTGCAGTCTTAATTTCAGTTACTCTGTTTTTTAGTTCTAGAATTTCCACTTGATTCTTTTTGATAGATTTCTGGTTCTTTGCTGAAATTCCTCATCATGTCATATATTTTCTGGGACATGTTCACAGTGATTTTAAAGCCCTGGTCCAATACCTCTAGTACCTACATCCCCTATAGTTCTTTTACTTTTTGCTGATTTTTCTCTTTTGGTGTGCAGTCATTTGGTCCTACCTCGTGGCATGCTTGGTAATTTTTATTCAATGCCAGAAACTGTATACGAAAACTACAGAGATAACTTGAAGCTCAGGATGATTTTTTTTTCTTCTTTTTTTTGAAGGCGATTTTCTATTCTTTGAGAACAAATTTACTTTTGCTTCTTGCAGACAATGAAAGTAGGACCAGACCAACTTAATCTAATATGGGATTGAGCTGATTCAGAGCTGGGTTTTGTGACAGCCTGGGGTATTTCCAAGCCCTTCCTCCATGGCAGACACTGAGCTCCAATTTTTGTTTCTCCCCCATCTTAAGACTGCTGGAAGCTTTGCTCAGCTTGATGCGCTTTCCCCCAAGTCCTGCCTGCTCTGGTAGCTCCGAATTCCAGTTTTGGTCTCCCTGTCCCCATGGAACTGCCACAAGTTCTGCTTAGCTTCTCAGACTCTGAACCACCGCTTTCTGCTTGGCTTCTTAGCCCCTCAGCCTTGTGCTTATAAACTGGGAGATGCCTTGGGGTAGAAGGCAGTACAGAGTATCAGACTTGGCTGAATATAGTTTCCATTCTCACTGACATCTTAGCCTCTCAAATTCTGGTTGCTTTGGTAATTTTTTAATACCTTGAAAGAGATTTTT
>NW_021156693.1:0-2074 GCF_002837175.3 Physeter macrocephalus | reverse complement strand
ACAGCTAGTCTCTCATTGGTTCCCCCTCTTCCCGTTCATCCTCCACACATATTGCAAACTGTGCGAAATAGGAGGTTAAAAGTGCTGATTCTCCAAGTGGGGAGCTTGTTAGTAAAGCGGCTGGAATGGTGAACCCGAGCACCAGGAGATGAAAAATGAGGTGCGTTGTAGAAACCTTTCATGATCACACAGTGTACCATCCTCTGGGCTTCCCATGCATCTTTTAGTTGTAGGAAGATTCCCTTGAACCTGGAGAGTTGGGACCCATGGAATGGGTAGCACGCAGTGTTACTTTAAAGGGTCTGCATTTGCTCACTCAACCTCACCAATCCTCTCAGTCCCAAGAGTTTCCAGCCTTATGTCTCATCCTGCTGTGTGTCTAGATGTGTTCAATCCATGTTGCATCACAGCTCCTGAGCAAAAGTTATAAGGGTTTTTGTCTGTCACTGTCTTTTTTTATTATTATTATATTGCTTACAGCTGATTTTCAATGCTGTTTGTTGCTGTTCTACATCCACTTGATTCACGTAGAAACAGACATCAATAAATTCTTTTTCAGGTTCTTACCAGTCGTATATAATTTTTTCTGGTGACTTGAGTGTGCTGAGTGCAGTTCTTTGAGGTACCGTGTAGGCCTTGTCTATTATCAATTTGGTATTTGGAACGGTATCTTTGCTAATTTCAACCTCCTGGATAATGCCTCACCCCTCCCCACCTTTCCCCTTTAGGAGCCTTATGTGTGTTTTCTACATATTTGACTATGTTTCTGTTTTGTAATTTATTTCATGTGTAGCCATTGTTGATTCTACCTTTAAGTTATATCTTATGATATGTGTCTTTTTCTTTCTGACTTATGTTACTTAGAATGATCGTACATAACTCCTCCTGCGTTGATGCAACTGGCCTTATTTCCTTGATTTCCTGGCTGAGTTATATTCCACTCTACATACGTACCACATCTCTTTTATCCATTTTTTCCTTCCAGGTATATTTAGGTTTTATCCAAGTCGAGGCTCTTTTAAACAGAGAGGCGGTAAACGTTGGGGTGCCTGTATCCTGACGATTTTTGTTTTTCCCAAGATATTCGCCCATGAGTGCAAGTGCCCTATGCTCTGTAGCTCATTTGTTTAGATGTTTTAGTCAACACAGTACACTTCTTCAGTGTGCCCGTTGGCAATTGACATTTCCACTATCAGCCTCACAGGGCTCCCTTCTCTCCTCGCCCTGTCCTGCATTTCTGGTGTTTACACTTTATGTGGATGGCTCTTCTGACTGATGCGAAGTGATAGTTTTTGTAGTATTGATTTGCAATGCCCACCTGTTTGGTTGGCTAAAAAGCGTGTATGCCCTTTTCTTGAATAGATTCAGGAAAAAAAGCATACGCCCTTTTTGGCCAACTGCACCGTTGGCGATGTTCGGCCCCTTTTTTGTGCTTTCATGGCGAGTCCTTTCTACCTCTTCAAATCCCTTTCCTGCCATTCTCCCTTGCTTACAATTCCTTTTCGGTGACTTACCTCAAGACATTTTTCAATGATAGATATTTTCAACTCTGCAGTTTCGTGAATTTTAGTGATCCTGAGTTCCATTTTTCAACTTGTGTTTTTGGGAAGTGGCCACAAAACAGTGGGATTTCCTCAAGCCGTATTCTTTTTCCATGGGCAGTCTTAGCCTTTGGTCAATTCTTTGGTCTTCCTGATTGGAAATTAGAGTGACATGTGCCTGTCCGAACACCTAGGGACTTTTCTCTCATTGTTTCTCATCCTTCCGCTTCATCCTCTGGACAAATTCCAAACTGTGCATAACAGGATGTTGAAGGTGCTGACATCCCCAAGTGGGGAGATTGTTAGGAAAGGCGCCGGAGGGGTGAACCCGACTACCAGGAGATGAGGAGATGAGATGCCTTTTCCAAACTCTTGCTGATCAAACGGTGTACCACCTTCTGGGTGTCACAGGCATGTTTTAGCTGTAGGAAGGGTCCCGTGCATGGTAAGAGAACACCAGGGATGTTTCCAAATCAGTGTCTTCCTGAACCCTAAACTGGGGAATTTTACGCTACGACTACACGTATGTTCAT
>NW_021156692.1:0-2074 GCF_002837175.3 Physeter macrocephalus | reverse complement strand
AATTATGGAAGATCTACCCCGCTGTTGTAAGTGCCTTCGTCGAATAGTCCTATCTATATACGAGGTGGATTGACTGATCATTCCCGAAAAATGTGCGTACGTACGCCTAGCGTTCGGTAGATGATGCAAAAACGCTGAGTGAGTTCCAGACAAATCACTTTGATGAACTAAAAGAACGCACACCTTGGTCTTGTAAATAGCTGCATATCTCCGCAGTTTCCACCCTGCGTATGACTACATTCGCATACAAGAGAGCTCTTCCACACCTGCAAAATCATGCGTGCTTCGCCGTATATGCTCTGAAGAACAAAAGTGTTAGGCCCCTTATTACTCCGTTTGGTTTGTGTGGTCATTTTTCCGAGTGTATTCTTTAACTCAGAAGAAAATATTTTAACCCGCTCTACGGCATCGCCTTTCCTCTCCGTTATCTTTCCCGTCTGTGTCTGTGTAATAATATATATTGGTATAGATCTCATATATACACGCGCATATGGGTATAGCCATTACCACACTGCTAATAAGTGTGACAACTGTTTACAGGAAGAGGAGCGCCCGCGAACTTCCCCAGCGACTGACGTTGAATTTGCTTCGTCTATGTGTGGCTAGCGAAAGACTGCCATCCTAAGCGAATAAATCACTTGATCAGAGCAACTGTTTTGAAACTTCTCCGTTCAAATAGAAGGATACACAAATACGACAATGAGATTACCTCGACGGGTTGGAAGCAAAGTGCCAGGACCACCTACTGTGAGGTGAGGCTTACGCAAGCCGGCCCTCGCAGTGAATACTGTGCCTACAACTGGCCTCCTTTGCCTTCCCAGAGGCGATGTCTCCCCCAGTCAACTAGATTCATCTGCTGTGTGTTCTGGGGGAGAGCCGACATCAGACGCTGCCACGGACTAATTACAGACCCCCGTAGCTAGACAAACGGCGATTCGCTTCAAGGAGCGACTTGCAGGTGCTCTCGGCAGGTAACAAGCCTATTCAAGTTTTCCTCTGCAAGCAAAGACATGCTAAAGGGCACCTGTACTTGTTGATTGTGTACGTGCCACTAAAACACTTCTCCACTCTGACAGCTGACGTAGGGCTCTCGGTGGTATGCACAGATCAGAACTCGTGCCCGGAAAAGACACATATCCCGACGTCCTCAAACATCCGCAGTCTGCCTAGTTACACAGCCCGTAGGCAATGCAGGAACATGCCTTGAAAACCGCTTGTTCGCTATACAGGATCTTTTCGAAGTGATCACCGGTGACACTATTTCGACGGGGAATCACTGCACCGGTGACAGGACGGCGAAAAAGACTTCCTCCGAAGTGACGTGATTACCGTAGGTCTGATAAAAACGTGCCTGTTCTTCCGATGTACAAACACTAAGTGATCCCGTTTTAAGAAAGTAGCGCTGCGCTCTTGTCCGTACAACGTGTCCTGCGATAGAATCAGGAGAGCTTTTCGAACGGGTATATACATACGTATATTGACACACGCGTGTATCAAACTACCGCGTAGTATTCATTTACGCGGATACATCCGCGCACACGGCACATACATAATCACATACATACATCCTTACCATATAACTGTGTACGGGTTGAAGGTGCCGCACATATTTGCGCATCCTGCCATGACTGTAAATAATTAACGGCCTTTTGAAACCAAAGGGCCGATTCTGCGCTTCCCTTAACAGCTGCGTACGTGAATCTACTTACGCTGTCCTAGTAGAGGTTTCTGATTGAAGGGGTCTACGATCAACATCCGGAAAGTATACACGTCAGAAGGGGTCTCGTAGCGTGGCCGCGAGGCCAGTGTAAATGACCTTCCCCCCACGCGCCGAAGCCACTAAAACCCTGCTTTACACATAGGAGCATGCGCCGTCAGGGGGCGCCATGTTTCACTTTACGTCTTCTCTACTTCTGAAGATGACACCACGTCGTGTGGGAACAGCATCGTATTGCCGCGGCAGTACAGGCCAGTGTGACGAGAGGTGTTACGTGGTCGAAAGTTAGCAGCACTTGTGCCAGTTACGTCTATGTCCAAAATGATACATAGACGAACCACAAGTTGCTCAGCTTTT
>NW_021156691.1:0-2074 GCF_002837175.3 Physeter macrocephalus | reverse complement strand
GTGAGTCCTGGGTAGGGCTGACCAACGGGTCTCATGCGCCGTCATCTAGAAGAACCAAATCCAAATATACGTCTACAGGCCCTTGTGCAAGTCTTGGCACCTGAATAGAGGTCTATAACGTATACTAGCACCTGTATGTCTGTACTTTTGGTCATTATACGAATACGTGTCCGTCATGTATGTCTGTGACATACACGTAAATGTATACACACGGAACTGAAACGCGACAAACAATGTACCGTTGAGTGATCGGGAAGCAGGTTTACGTGGATTCACAAACGGCGAAGAACTAGGGTGAATGGCGATACCACTTGTTGCGCGCCCTCACCGGGTAAGTTACTGAGCACAAATGTGAAGGCTCACTTTTTGTTTACCGCACACCATCTCACGTTAATGAAACACGTGCACGTGGTCTGACCATGCTGAATTTTTGATGTAATTCCATTTTTCCGGCACTATTTTCCAGCAAAAGTGTTGCGTCTGATGTCTCCAAAAGATTTGGTGGTGCCTTTCCGTTTCGTCACTACTCTCGGCTCTTCGACAGCTAAAATAGACGCCGTTGTTCGCCTGAACAACCTGGATATGTGCGGCTTCATGGCGGTGATTAGCGCTTCACCCGGGAAGGCGGATTTGCGCCGGGTTCAGGCTGATGCCGTTATCTTACTCCAGCGCCTTGGACGCCATTGGTGAAGCCAGACCTAATAAACTTATTACTGTAGCTGCAAGGTGTCAGCGCAGTTCGTCTTCCAAGAATCGGAGGCATAGCACGCGTTGCTCAAGAGAGATATTCAAAAAGCTGCCGAAGATCTGAAGTATTTCTCATCATCAGACGTGAATCAGGAAAGAAGACAAGACGTGTCAGGTCAGCAGAAAAGCAGATGACGTCGAGGGGAAGACACCGGTAGAGCTACCTTGTGTTTGCAGCAGTACGTCATGTCAGAATAGGACTTCGTCGCGCGCTTGACTTTGTTGTCTTTCTCTGAGAAAGCGAGTTGACGATATAGAAGCAGGGAGAAAACTAACCGTGGTAGCAAATTAGCATGATCTCAACAGTGGACAGCGTTGACTCGAGGACCATATTATAACCTTACGCGAGCGCGCCACAGAGAGAAAATGGTGCAGCCTTTCTTCAAATCGGACAACACGTGTAGAGGCTGTTCCATGGCTACATACATATACGAGTGTACATACACTCATTGCGTTTTTCCTTTAGACGGATATATACTATACCCTAGTGTGCGTGGACTCCCACGTGTATATACAGTGTCATATTCTGAGTATCAAAAGATTCTGAGGTGTCTGTACATCTGCGCACGTAGATGAATGGGTATGGCAGAGCTGCGCTCTTTTGATACGTGACTCTCATCTGTGGAATGAAGAAGTGCTAGTGCCCCATATGTGGGCGCATATTGCAACGCGTTGCACAAAGCACAAGTACTGGCGCAAGTTAAATATTACAACGTGAACATGGGAGCACATACAACGGAACCATCTGTTAGCCTCCACTAATAGCACCCTCTGCGCCTAGCAGAAGTTTACAATACACAGGAAGTAGTAGAACCTGTTGAGTAGAGTATACGCAGACCGCTTAGAGGATGAGATCACAACGCCGATTTTCAGGCGCTTGCGAGCGAACGGTTAGGTCACCAGACAGATCTATCCCCAAATATTTCCTTATTGCGTGCATGCTCACTTCCCGGGTCTGCTCCGATTGTCTATTTACACTAAAAGTGTGAAAGATGATGCGACCATCCACCGACTGTACTTTGGGATTGTACAGCTGCATTTTCATGCCTAGAAGCGGACTACTGTAGATTCTCCACTAGTGTGCCTCACACTGGCGACGATGAGCAATCTACAACATGTTGGAGCTGCTTCGTAGCGGTAGTAGTTGCCCAATACCATCTTTCGGACTACGCGACCACCGAGTTTGGACGATTGTGCCAACAAAGGAAACCCTGTGCGCCTTCACCTTCCTTGTTGATTCACAACTGTACTACACATTCTCAGCGACGTAGGGGCGCATCACAAAAACGAGTATGTCGGGGTGTCAACATCTGCAGAGCAGGGTTGT
>NW_021156690.1:1968-2074 GCF_002837175.3 Physeter macrocephalus | reverse complement strand
AAGTCCATCGTGTGTAATGTATCATTTAAAGCTTGTGTTTCCTTATTTATTAACATTTTGGATGATCTGTCCATTGGTGAAAGTGGGGTGTTAAAGTCCCCTACTA
>NW_021156690.1:0-226 GCF_002837175.3 Physeter macrocephalus | reverse complement strand
GAAG
The DNA here is from genome assembly GCF_002837175.3 of Physeter macrocephalus. NCBI lineage: Eukaryota > Metazoa > Chordata > Mammalia > Artiodactyla > Physeteridae > Physeter > Physeter macrocephalus. The sequence continues at coordinate 222 of NW_021156690.1, read as the reverse complement.
GAGGGAGGGAGGGAGGGAAGGAAGGAAGAAAGAAAGGAAGGAAAAATGAAGGAAGGAAGAAAGGAAGGAAGGAGGAGAGGAAGAAAGAGAGGAAGGAAGGGAGGAAAGAAAGGAGGAAGGAAGGAAGAAAGGAGGGAAGGAGGGAAGAAAGGAAGGAAGAAAGGAAGGAAGAGAGGGAGAAGACAAAATAAAGTAGGATAAAGTATAGTTATTAAAATAAAA
>NW_021156689.1:1356-2075 GCF_002837175.3 Physeter macrocephalus | reverse complement strand
ATGAGGATTGTGCTGGCTTCCCAAGCTGAACACGGGCGACTGCTTCGTACTATGTTGTTGTCTGTGTACCACTTTTATGCAACCGTACATCTATGTATATGTTGCTGTATATGATTTTATATGTGGGCATTTGCATTGGGTGCTGCGTCCTTCCTCTATTTATATGTGCGCGTCTTCTCTTTTTAATAAATCGACTGCAGTGTCTGGATGTTTTTGTACATCATTTTTTTGATTTCTTTTTTTGCTGCGACGCTGTGTATAGAGCAGTCGCACAGTACAGAAGCAACCTACTATAGGAGAGCTGCTGCGTGTACTAGCAGGAAGGCACGGAGTGCTTGTGATTCGTCAATGAATGCAAAAAAATCCTTTTCCATATGCAAGCACGTCTCTAAGCAAATATGGATCTCTGTGTGCATTGTCTGTATTGTTGACATGCTCAGTCACGACTGCACGCGCGTCGAGTGACACAGAAATACTCCTCTCTTAGCCTCGCCTGCAGCTGCCAGACAACAAAGCGGCAATATCAGCATATTTCCCGGTAGCCTGTACAAAGTACTCCGGCTCTGTGCCCGTGCAAATGGTTTTCTTGTCTCTCTTTCCGTTTAACAAGGACCACTTTAGCTTGAACGACTGAAAAAAAAATTGTACCGTTGCCAGCGAGAAGCTGCCAACATACAGTCAATAGTAAGCTGTTCGCTGCGTCTGCTTTCACTCTGTGG
>NW_021156689.1:0-1071 GCF_002837175.3 Physeter macrocephalus | reverse complement strand
CCAAGTGTATGTACATGCACACCATGCTGTGTCATAGGTGATGGTGGATTGTTTACTTCGTCCACCGAAGACGCAGCGTAATTTTTCTCAGGTAGAAGTCCACTCCCCCGCCTTTGCCAGCTTGTTGTTTCGTCGGCACGCTGTACACATCTGTATGTCTGCGCGCCCTGCGTAAGTCCAAGAAAAAAGTAGCATTCGAGAGTCCTATATGCAGGAGGGGCCAGCGTAGGAAGAAGCCTGTTACGCCATCCTACACACCTGTTTTTTTTTGAGCTTTGCTTGCAACAACTAACTTTATTGTGACTAAAGGAGCTCCCACTAACAAGTGACATGCTTTGGGGCTGCCGTTTTGCAGACCTCCATAGGCGTCTTTTGTGTGTAGTTCTCCGTCTGTCAAACTGTTGTGCGGCACCGTTATTACGGGCGAGGCCGTTATTTCTCTTCCACCTGCCTTCAGCTTCTTCAGAGTTATGATGACATCAGAAGCCTATTTTCGATAGATGCCTATATAATATAAGCACACACGAGTGCCGGTGAATCTCTCCGTCTTCCATCCGCCGGCTGATCCCAGCTTGGCGCCGGTGATTTGCGGTCGATGCCTTCAAAATGAGTATTGATCTACACATGTGTTGACAACCAAGCGTATCTCTGTCTAAAATATGTATACACGTCGTATGTGTGACTGACCCGGGTGACTGGCGAAGCCTTTCCAATGTGCATATAACATACACACAACACACATATACATATATATTTATATATACACCTGTGTGGATGTATGTGTGTACGTATATATGTATGTATTTATGTATGTATATATGTATGTACGTATGTATGTATGTATATGTGTATACTATATCTATGTACGTATGTATGTATGTATGTATGTATGTATATCTCTGTGTATGTGGCCGCTTAGTGCCACCCATACACTTGTGCAGTCCAAGAAAGGCGCTTCAGTTGACCTCCGTTTGTCAGTCTTTTCGTCTCCACGAAAATCTACGCGAAGGTGGGCAGTTGGCGACGCAGTTTAAACCTTCGGCATTTTTAATTCCTTCTCCGCTTCAGCGA
>NW_021156688.1:1874-2075 GCF_002837175.3 Physeter macrocephalus | reverse complement strand
TTGATGTTTGCACGTCGACTAATGCAGCTGCTGCGCCTCCTGAGTCTGCTGTCACTACTCTTCAATATCAGCGTGCAACTAACATGACGTTGTCATATTCGTCTACCTCTGCTGGTAAGCCAGCTGCTGCTGGCGCTCCGCCGTCAGCAGCGCAGCCCCCAGCGACAGCGCTGCCGTCAATGGAGGCAGCAGAATTGACTG
>NW_021156688.1:0-966 GCF_002837175.3 Physeter macrocephalus | reverse complement strand
CGACAGCAGCAGCAGTGCGGCAAACTCCGGTCACCGCAGCAGCAGTAGTCACAGCTTTGCACGGAACGCACAAGAAGGTCCTGGCTTGCGGTGTGCGGTAGGACAAAACCGTGACAGAGCATTAGAAGAGACCGGCGCGCTACCAGCAGCCGCTGTTCCTCCTCTATTAGTAGCGTCAACCGAACAGGACGCCGCAGCCAGAAGTCGAGGCACACCTGCTGTGACAGCTGCCGCAGCACCTGCAGCCGCTAAAAATAATGCAGAGGAAGCCGACGAAGCTCATGCGTCAGCAAATGCCCCGCCACGCAGTGCTCCGACTCCATCGAACTCGGCGCCACATGTGACCAAACAGCAGACCAGCGCGACTGCTCAGCGGCAGCAGGAGTTCATGAGGGAGCAGGCGTTTCCTTCTTCGAGCGCTTTCTGTGCGCTACCTCATTCGACTATCGATGAGCAGCAGGAGCCGCTAATGGAAAGGCAATCAACGCATAGCTTACGGGCGTCAATTGCTGCAGAGTTGCTACCATTTTGTACTTCCGACAGTACCGCGACCCCAAGTGCGGCGCCGGCTACAACATACTCTAGGGAGGGGCGTGCAACCTTTGCTGGAACAGTAGATGACGCGGGCCAAGTGCCCGCAGCAGCAGACCACACAACAGAGCAAACAAGTAAACGCTGTGTTGCTACCGCAGCAGCAGAGAGTGAACGTCCTGAGCTGCGTGAAGGAGCCCCGACGCTGCAACACGCGGCAACTGCACCGGCTGGCCCCCTTGCTTATTCGGATTTCGCAGGTGCTGCAGCAGCGTCAGCCAAACCAACTGGCGCCGTTCTCTCGGAGCACGCAGTAGCGCAACGGGCACCACCAGCAGCAGAGGGAAGTTCTGCCCCCGCAGCACCAGACAGGCTGTGCACTTCGCTGCCAGAGGGAGTAGGTGCCGCATCGATACCAGAGGAGACAGACGCTGC
>NW_021156687.1:0-2075 GCF_002837175.3 Physeter macrocephalus | reverse complement strand
ATTTTTTGATCGTTCATCGCCTTGTGCGTTAACGACCGTCAGGAAGCTCTTAAGGTATAGTGGTGTCGACACATCTTGACAGAGTGTACGCTGATGCGCTCGGCTTACGGCGTTGTCGTGGGTCGCAGAGGACCGAAGGTCTGCCGTTGGAAGCAAAGGACACACTTCTAGATGCTTGGCGTGGAGGAAAACAGAAGTCGTTCCTGCGCATCGTGAAGAGCTTATCATACAGTGGAAGACAGAAGAAAGAATAGTCAGGACCCCGGAACCAGCAAGGCTCCTGCAAAAAAAGAGGATACTGGAAGAGATCAAAAAGGGCCCAGACCTCTTCATGTCAGTACGGTGAGGATGTGCAGAAGTGTGAAGTCATGGTTTACGAGCATGCTTGTCCAAGACACGCTGGATCCGACGTACCACAGTGGAAACATGACTGCACAGTAAGTGGGCTAAATATACCTAAGTGTACGTACGGGTGAAAATGAAACACAGAAACAAAGATAATTCGGCTGGAAACTAGGGATTCGCCGACCACTCTTCTGAAGCACGAGATTACAGAAGGCCTTGTACCACACACCAAGCAGAACTCTAGAAACGTAAATGAAGACGTGACGTGAACCGCATTCAGTTCAGACGGATGGGTTTACAGTAGCACAAAATACTATCACAGAGTGGCAAAGCAGACGGCAGCGCTATTCTAGACACAACACTGTACAAAATTACGCTACATAGTAATTAAGCTCAGAGCACGCTACACGGGGTGTGCAGATGCGGCGTTCGAAAATGCCGGTTTCGACCGTAGGGGATTTCTCACTCAGTAGCGTCAACCCCTGGATTTGTCCGTGCCGGAGATGAAATACACCTCTGAATCACATTTTCATCCCGAAATAAAATGCGCTGGATAATTCTGAAATGTTTATCAGCAGCATGCATGCGTGTGCCCGACGCACAACCGCTGCTGCTCCATGATGGCAGCGGAAGCATGTCTTCGCGTTCCTTTCTTATAAAGAAATATCTGGTAACAAAGTTTTTGCCGGGTTGATGGCGCCCCTTCACTTTCAGCTCCCTAACGAAGAGTGAAACTCTGCCTCATTTCCAGCACAGTGACGGCTGCATTGACTACAGATTTCTGGATGTTCACGTACCACTGCATGCCTACCCGAAAAATATCCGCGTATCGTAGCAGTAGCGGTCACAGCGGCACCTAGACGGAGGCTACACAATAACGACTACGTCTACGGCACCCCAAGGCAAACTACGACAGCCGTCGATACCTTAGAACAGCGCTGAAAACAGAAACCAGCGCTTTACCAACCTCTAAGTGCATCGCTACGTGCTAGGGTGCTCTATAAGGCGTTCTGACTATCAAATGTCGTTTAGGAGCGTGTGCGTACCAACCCAGTCCACATGAGAGCCGCGAGATCTGGTCAGTTGTTCTTGTGCTTCTCAACCACTGGAGGGGCCACACCACTGACTGTGGCAGCCACGTCATCCGGGATTGTAGCCACTGTCAGCAGGTACTGTCCTTCTTGCAGAGAAGCTGCGGGTATGCAGACTGAAAAATCTCGTTTTTACTGGCAGGCGAAGAAACACCTCGAACCTCGTTACTTCCTCACACAAGACACTGGTGTTATAAGAAGACCAACGTCGCGCATCAGCACAAGTGTGTGTTCTGTGCTCACCAATGTGTTGAAATCCACATGGAGGAAGCCCGCAGCTGCATTGTGACGAATAGTCTTTGCCAGAGGGTCGATTGGCACCACGTGGTGGCGGGGGTCATGTGCCATTCGGGTACAGCTGCGAGAGATGCAGCAGTGCGACGCTGATATAGATCACCCGGCTTTCGCACCTGACCACGGGCATCAAGTTCAACAGTTGAGGTGCTTATACTTCATGTGCATGCCCTTCTCGGTGGTCTTCAAAAGGAACATCGTCATTGCCTTCAGAATCAGACGCCGTTCTGCGTGTCAGGATGTACGTGGAATGCTAGGAGAAAATATTTGGCATCGCGTATGATCACTATGCATCAACGAAATAGATTGTGTCGGAAGGCTACACGCAGAAAACCGCACATCACA
>NW_021156686.1:967-2075 GCF_002837175.3 Physeter macrocephalus | reverse complement strand
AAACTTTTAAGTTTCATTAGGTCCCATTTGTTTATTTTTGTCTTTATTTCAATTTCTCTAGGAGGCAGGTCAAAAAGGATCTTGCTGTGATTTATGTCACACAGTGTTCTACCTATGTAATCCTCGATAGTGTCTGGCCTTACAGTTAGGTCTTTAATCCATTTTGACTTTATTTTTGTATCTGTGTTAGGGAGTGTTCTAATTTCATTATTTACATGTAACTGTCCAGTTTTCCCAACACCAGTTATTGAAGAGGCTGTCTTTTGTCCATTGTATATTCTTGCCTCCTTTATCAAAGATAAGGTGACCATATGTGTGTGGGTTTATCTCTGGGATTTCTATCCTGTTCCATTGATCTATATTTCTATTTTTTGCCAGTACCATACTGTCTTTTTTTTTTTAACATCTTTATTGGAGTATAATTGCTTTATGGTTGTCTTGATTACTGTAGCTATGTATGTAATATAGTCTGAAGTCAGGAAGCATGATTCCTCTAGCTCCATTTTTCTTTCTCAAGATTGCTTTGGCTATTCAGGGTCTTTTGTGTTTCCATACAAATTGTGAAATTTTTTGTTCTAGTTCTGTGGAAAATGCCTTTGTTAGTTTGATAGGGATTGCATTGAATCTGTAGATTGCTCTGGGTAGTATAGTCATTTTCACAATGTTGATTCTTCCAATCCAAGAACATGGTATATCTCTACATCTGTTTCTATCATCTTTAATTTCTTTTATCACTGTCTTATAGTTTTCTGCATACAGGTCTTTTGTCTCCTTAGGTGAGTTTATTCCTAGGTATTTTATACTTTTTGTAACAATGGTAAATGAGAGTGTTTCTGTAATTTATCTTCCAGACTTTTCATCATTCGTGTGTAGGCATGTAAGAGATTTCTGAGCATTAATTTATATCCTGCTACTTTACCAAATTTATTGATTAGCTCTAGTAGTTTTCTGGTAGCATCTTTAGGATTTTCTATGTATAGTATTATGTCATCTGCAAACAGTGACAGTTCTATTTCTTCTTTTCCAATTTGTATTCCTTTTATTTCTTTTTTCTCTCTGATTGCTGTGGCTAGGACTTCCAAAACTATGTTGAATAATAGTGCTGAGA
>NW_021156686.1:0-269 GCF_002837175.3 Physeter macrocephalus | reverse complement strand
TGGTTTATCAATTTTGTTTATCTTCTCAAAGAACCAGCTTTTAGTTTTATTGATCTTTGCTATTGTTTCCTTCATTTCTTTCTCATTTCTTTCTGATCTGATCTTTATGATTTCTTTCCTTCTGCTAACTTTGGGGTTGTTTTGTTCTTTCTCTAATTGCTTTAGGTGTAAGGTTAGATTGTTTATTTCAGATTTTTCTTGTTTTCTGAGGTAGGATTATATTGCTATAAACTTCCCTCTTAGAACTGCTTTCGCTGCATCCCATAGGT
>NW_021156685.1:0-2076 GCF_002837175.3 Physeter macrocephalus | reverse complement strand
TATATATATGCGTACAGGCTATGACTATGTAGGGAAGGATACGCGTGTATGCCTACACCGACCTATGTGCATACACTTTATATAATACATGTATCAAGACTATGGTTATGTACGGAAGGATATAGGCGAGTATGCTATATGCGTACGTATGTGCATATTCCTGTACTTGCATGTATATTTCTGTGTGTGGGAACGCACACCTATACGGGTCCACGCACTTACGTCCGTGTCCCTTATTCCTCGACTACGTTTTTCTCTCAGAACGTGTACATATGCGTGCGCGTGTGTGTTTGCGTGTGTGCGTGCATATACCTGACTGTGTACGATTGTCTTATCCTCCTTCCCTCCTTCTCTAGCTTCTCATAGGCTTCTAACCTGTACCCAGCTCTCTCTGTGTGTCTCTTTCCAAATATAATGGGTCCTGTAGATAGCCCTGCTACAATAGTAGTTTCTTACCCATGCCTTGTCTGTGTGGCCTTTGGCCTTTCATCTCTTGTAGTAACGCTAAGTGTACATGCCTAGTACGTATACGGCTTTGTGTACGCGCAGTGGTAATTGTATACAATCAAATGTATATATACACACACATACTATGGATCGCCGCATATATGACGCAAAGTCTTCTCTACTTACACGTATAAGTATACACCTGTTTATTTATTTTTGCTGCCCTTTCTGCGTAATCTCGCGCTGAATCGTTCATCATCTGTATGAATTCGGTGGCCTTCAGCTAATAGTGCTTACCTGTACTGCACTATCCTATACACAAATTCGTTTATTCATACAGGCTCATGCGGCGCACACCGCCGTTTACTAAACTTGAACCCCTATCTACAAGCATAATGCATGTAGTCTAGATGTGAGTGGCCTTTCATTTCATCTCATGCATAGATATGCATATATATGTGTGTATTTAAGAAGTAGCATATGCAGCGTGCATACCATACATATATACGTACAGACGTACAGGTGCACTGTATACATATACATACGTATTACGGATGTGCAGCTTGCCGCATCGGAGTCATTGTCTGTCCCGTACGTCCCACTGATATCACAGTATGCACATATATATCGTTACTGTGCTCCTGGTCTTTGCTGACTCACGGTAGTATGCGTCCTCCACCTTCAATAATTCCTGATGATTCTGGGGGTACCTATCTTCTGGCCAACCCAGTATGCGATAGGTGGTAGCGAACACAAGCGGAAAGTCCGCGCGGAGGCTAAAAAGAAACTGCTGTACTTGCTGCATGGGAAGCCTCTGCAAGGCTGCAAACACAGAAGGAACGCGGATGGCCGCATGTGGCAGGAGCATCCATCAGTAGACAAATATTCACTCGCACGTCCACGTGAGCGTGCGTAGACTACAGACTTCGTACATGAAGTGTGGGGACCAGAGGTTTCCTGTCCGCATCAACGGCGAGTGTACAGACACGGAGTTTAAAGTGTATCCACAACAATGTGTACGTATTCCTTATTCGATATGTACGTGCACTAGTGTGGATGCGTCGAGCTGGACGCTCACTTGACTCGGATGGTCGTCTCCACCACTTTTTATGGAGTCACTGACATATGCGGCCTGACACTCAAAACGTGACTAACGCTTTCTCTTGTCTAAACATGCAGAACTCCACACACACAGTTTTTCAGCCCTACACGCATATACCTGTACGTTTGTATTGCCTGTCGGTTGATCTGGAGACGTGTAGCAGAAAGGCAGAGTCTGCGCCGTTGCGTGTTTTATGAAATTCGTCGTTCTACACGCTGTCAGCCAAAAGCAGAGCAGCGTCACTTGAGTGCCGGTATCCAATAAATCGGTGTGCACGTACCAACATTGATGTTCATATATATTTACGCATGTTTTCTCTATAGGAATGTCTTTATGTATGTCTGAGACTGGGTATATTACGGAGCAGAGCAATCGTATGCAGTCTTGCGACAAATGAAGTCTGCACACTACAGGCGCTCGACCACTCGTAGGGAGATGTGCGCCCACCCACACATCTGAACGCATGCTAAAGTTACATATGTGTACGTATATATACCTTTACATGTACAGACCTACGCTTGTATATG
>NW_021156684.1:0-2076 GCF_002837175.3 Physeter macrocephalus | reverse complement strand
CAGGTACTCCTGGTATTTCCGTCATCGGGCTGTAGGTATTCGTCTGTGCGTAGACATGTGTGGTGACTAGAGACCGGCTCTGCTCCTTTCCATTTTGCTTTTCCACAGGTCCACATACTTGCTTGGTCCACGCGCAAGTGGCATGTATACCTGTAAGCTTCGTGCTTCTCCACTTCGACGAGTATATGCCACACGTATAGTTATACGTGTATGGACACCCAACTACGCTGTATTTGTGCACTTTACACAGGCGCTGGTGCGACAAATGGCAGAGCGCAGCCACCGAAACCACAAGTAAGTCAACTGCGCAGTTGTGGATAAAACGCGAGAACGATAGCTAGAATAGATGGTTAGCTGTCTTTCCCTGCAACACGAGAAACAGCCAGTGTATACGTATACACAGAACGAAGCTACGTTCGCAGTCATGCTGCTGCGCACGTACCTTAATCAGCCTTCCTAATGAGAAATCGTTCTCCTGTGCCTACGTCACACCTGCGCGCCTACGTAGCACTCTCGACTTGCTGAGTTGGTGCACTGTGAAATGGTGCCGCGTTTTTATTTTCAGCACCGCTTTTGATTTTTAACAAAGGTTTACTATACATCTATATGACTTTGAAGGCTGTGTGTTTACGATGCTGCTGCAGCGGACACAGTCCTCACAGAAGAAAGGGCGGTGCATCATATCCTGAAGGATGGAATAGCCACTACAGCTGGAACCGTCGACTGCGGAGAGGAGTCGTCATTGTCGAAGTCAAGAAACCCACCCAAAATGCCAAGCCAAAATGCGAATAGCGTGCCAGGCATAATCAGATATGAAAGATTGTTTATATTCTAACCGGGAGAGGCAACGTGGTGAAGCAGAAGAGCCTGTCTGTATAGCAGATTACCCACGGATTGATGAGTCATTCTTAGTCCGAGTCTCATGGACGACTATTTACATGAACTGCGAGTATATTTGCCAGTATCTATTTCTTGGAGGATGCGGTGTATATCGAGAGTTTGCGCAGTCACACCTGCACCGACTCGTGCCACAGCAGTAACAGCTACGCCATGCTTGGACGTAAATTTCGGGCGCACTGTTTTGTTCTTGTGCCTGCTCGTGGGGAAAACGGAGCCGTGCAAGTAGTTCTGGTGTCGCAATGTCCTTCAGGCGGGTGCGCCTTGTTTCAACTTGAGCTTCTAGCGAGGTTTTTGGATCATTTATAGACAACGCGAAGATGTCTCTTAAATACGCATTTGGAGGCCCACAGCTGTGTGCTGACGTATATTAATTCACATAAAATCACGTATGTGGACTTACGCATACCACTGTGTTTGTGCATTCTGGCACCTTTGTACGCCCTTCAAATTTGTGCCATGTCGCAGTACATCATCTTTGTATAATCGTACGGAGGCGGGACTGTTATTCTTGTTTCAAATACTGTAACAATGAATCATCACTCCGCTGTACGAATGTTGTCGCGTTGTTCGGGAGTTTAACTGACATCGCGTCTCACCAAGCTTGAAATTCAAATCAAGCGTGTACGGCTGCTGTCAATGGAGGAAACGACGCGCTGCGCCGCCTGCGCTTCGTTCTTTGTCATGTTAGAGGTGTTGATCAGTCAGCGTTAACGTCGTGAAAGCTTCCTGGTTCGACTGTTGCTGTACCCATTACTTTCGCTCTCGAAGGGAATGCCGTCTTATGATGTGGGCCGCAATATTGCAGATATATACATCGTCATATAGTTGTGATCTAATCGAGTAATTTGCATGCGCATACATATTTGAAATCAGTGTTACCTCCCTCGTCTGGCGATACACTGAAAAATACTTCTGCGCCGTACTGCTTCACGCCGCTGCACTACCCCCTGCATTCACCCGCCTCCAAGCTTTTTGTGCAGTTGTAAGTCACAGGGGAGTACATCCTCTCAGCACCTACGCATTACGCCACGTTTCTCGCGCAGTCTGGATGCGAATTTCGTCTTAGAAAGTGGGACATACATCTGAATGTATCGATAAACTTATGCATGCTACCCTAACGCCGCTTTATCCTACAGCTTCCGGATGCGTACGGCTTCAGGGAAAAGCACCTGACCT
>NW_021156683.1:0-2076 GCF_002837175.3 Physeter macrocephalus | reverse complement strand
GATGTGACAGTATCTGTGTTAGCGCACAAGGATTAAAAAGCCAGAAGCACACCCCGTTTACAATGGAAGAGGGCCACGAGGAAGAAACCACAAATCGCCTGCCATTAGCTCTGGTACGTACAGCTGCCAGCGAGACAGCGCACATATCTTCCCGTAAATCGGTCGTGCACCTCAGTCTCGCTCTGCTACCTACAGACAGACGCTTCCTCTCTGCTAGCCGGCCATTCTTGTCTCGTCTCTGCCGCACACTTGTTGGGAAAAGACACTAGTCATCCACGAGGACGCTGCGTCCTTAGGCTTGCCTGAAGTCTACTGCTGGCTATCAGCCCCGCAGCGACCTACGTATCCGTCACATAAAGACAGGTGTCCATATGCATTGTCTCAACATCGCAATCAAATATCTCTACAGATCACCCTGCGGGGAGAGTATAATGAAGCTCCTGCACTAAGTTGCACAAGTATTCTTTGCGGTATTCTGATCTCGCTAAATGTCTACAAGAGCGTACTGCAATATGGCAGTGCGAAACTTTTCTCTCACCTACTTTACTTGTATTGGCCACTTAGGAGATGTGTGGCTACTTCTACTAACCACGGAGACAGAATTCCAACATCATACATTCAAACCGTAAAACAATCCTGTGTCAGGGAGCCTGTGCGGCTGCACTTGTTCCGTGGTATTCTTTCCATCGGCAAAACTCCCGAGCGAGCTTTCGACCCAAAGGTTGCGGCATTGTCCCTGATAAGGCCCCTGAGTGCTGAATTATCACTCGCTCCTCCATCGTATAAACGCCTCCGCAACTGGAAATCCAAACAGCTGCCAGATTCGGAGACCCACGACTAACGGGCTGTATATTCTGTGAATGTGAATTTCGAGTAGGACGGGGTGGTAGGATTTATTGCGAATTTGAATCGCAGGTATTGGTCAGGGCCAGTAAGCTACACAGCTGATCATATCTCCCACAGGACGCCTGAGAGCAGAACTTATGTGTTTGCGCCTAACCAGGTTCGTTGTTTGGTGCTGTTGTGTTTTTGTCTTTCATGTGAAGTGTGTCACCCTGGACCGTTTCGTACAGTAGTGCAGGCGTTCGAACAGCATCTGCTCACTAATCCACCTATGAGTGAACGATATAACAGGAGGAAGAGCCTGCAGGCAATGTGCTTAGACGTGTGGGATCAAAGACCCCTCCGGCCTTTGCAAGTACCTTTCGTCATACGCGTACACCTGCAAACAGATGCGCAGGTATAAGCGCACACTGTAGTCCACAACTTGTCGAAAATCGACACCAAGACAGACGTGAAGGGTGAACATACAAGCTAGGCATATAAAAGCGCACGTGTACTTTAGAGAAATTCGGCAAACACGTTTGTGTTACGTTACCTGTCCGTGAATTATACCTAACTCGTACCTAAGGTATGCACACACACACCGCCGCAAGCATTCACATTCTTCGTTGTCTCTAACTGTGTAGCATAGATCATGTGACGCGAACTGACTTACAGGGAAAGATCGGCCTTACACGTCCAGTACTCATGCTGGGCAGGCGCTCCCTACGCCCGCGTAGTGGCAAGTGTACGCACTCATGCCCAGAGATACAAGGACAGACTTCCCGCACACCATACCACAGTAAAATAAAAAACAACTTGTGAGTTCGCACGCTAAACAATTTTCGAGTTCATCGTGTAACTGGCTTCATCTGACGGCTCAGTTTGGGGCTTGGAGCTGAGCAGGGACCATGCGCTTTTCGTCTCTCCGCGACTGCGTTTTTCGGCTTGCCGCATCCAGAGGACCCGCAGGCAGCGCAACTGGCACCTTGTATTCCTTTCATGTTCTCCAGTACTCACTGTACCATTTTGTCTTTTTTTTCGATGACTTCCATTACTGTGTATGCACTTCGTGCAGACGACCTCGTTATTCTCTTTTGTGACCACGCGCCGCACATGCGAATCTTTGCATGCACATAACACAACGCATACTTTTTCGAAGACAGTTGCCGTCTCGACCACTGATTCTCCATCAACTGAAATACACAGTGGGGAGGGGCACTTCTCTTGCTTCGAAGAACTAGCAAAAGATTT
>NW_021156682.1:0-2076 GCF_002837175.3 Physeter macrocephalus | reverse complement strand
CCGCATCTTTACACATGCGTAAGACCCCTTCCCTCCTCGTTTACCATCAACCGCCGCACAGACATTAATTCCAAGTAAAACCACAAAGCCACGTCATGCGCTACAACGGTGATGTGCACTTCTGCTATTTACCTGACCCCACACGCTGTAAAATATCCACGTATATGCAGGTGCACAGGTTAACTGGACGTGTTCACATGACATTCCAGAGAAACGTTCAGGAAGAAATATCAAAACAGAAGGTTCACAATCGGAGGTGAATCCAAGTCAAGTAGTTCTCTATTTTTCTCCCTGCTTCACTGATTTCATTCTATCTCTTCGGAACTAGGACGCATAAGGGTAGTCAAATGTAGACTGTTTTAAGCGAACTTAAACTGTTGTGGACCACTCGGAAGGAGACATGGGGATCAAGAATAAGTGACGACTGCCCACATTTAAGTACCCAGAAAGATGCAAGGCAATAAGAAGTCACCTGATGCAACCAGTTATTCATCAGGGAAGGCACGCAGTACGGGCAAGCGTGTAATTCGTTGTGTATTTGTGGTGTGTCGCCCTGCTCTTGCACACCACCTGTGTTCTCGGTTTACACAGAGTACTTTAGTATGTCGCGAAACGACATCGAAGAGAACGAAACCACGTGGTGGAAGAAGAAAAATGAAGGGGATCCGCTGGGCACTGCCAAAAGGACAGTTCCCTTTGTATTCAGATAGCAGATCCGAGGACGAAACCACGTGGTGGAGGAAGAAAAATGAAGGAGATCCGTTGGGCACTACCAAAAGGACAGTTCTCTTTGTATTTAGATAGCAGATCCCAAAGTCAAGGAGAGACGAAACAGGTCAAGGCAGGCTCGAAAAACAGGTAGCATCTTCGTAAAAGCCGGCCCCCTTGGGCTGCTGCGACTTCAATCGCTGCTACTATGCAAACAGCGAACTTTCTTACCTTCAGTGTGAGGAGGAGGAAGGAATGGTAGCATCAGTACTAGTAGTCACATTGGTCATGCAGGCACTTCATAATTAAAAGTGCGATAGTCACTAGTGCAGTGGTTTATTTACTAGCAAGACGGCGCAGACCAGCTAGCTACACGAATTGGAAGGGGTGCACGCGAAAAGGCGATGACCCATGAGTAGCACTGTGACATACTGGCGCCAGAGCTGCTTAGTCTGCAGGAGCATGGTAAAACACGTAAAATGCTGCAATAAAAACGGAAATATATAACAAAATTTTCTGCTGCTCGCCATGCCAGACCGATAATAGGTAATACCACGCAGGATAGAAAATTTCGTTAACGATGAGGGCCTCACCTACGATGCAAAATCGGGTTGTCACTCTTCCTTGACGACCCTGCGTGTCGGCCTCGTCGAAACCTGATCCTACCGGCGGGTAGTGATGAGCCAGGGGAAGGAGGGCGTAGCGGGGCGCCGTCTCCGGCAATCGGCTACGTAAATGCCAATCTTACGATGTACGGATGGCAGAAATGCGTGTGCTGCTCGACTAGTTCCCTCATTTCATTGAATTAAGTCCCTAAGTTGACATATGAAGTCAGCCGCTGCGAGGGGAAGTTCGTGCTGTCACCACGGGCTCTCAGTAGATCCTTACCACCCGGAGGACGCAGAACTGCATCTTCCGGCGGTACGTATAGTCGAGCTATGTTTACCTCTTCTCCTGTTACCCATCGTAGCTTTCTTCAAGGTATGCTGCCACAATTCTTCTACTGCCACATATGCACAAATGTGGTAACGTGCCCGCAACAGCTTGACGTGAACCCTTCTACGTGGAATGACGCTCACCTCGTCGGCCGGGGTGCCTTGCCGCAGATGTGTGACGGTGATTCCAGCGAACAGGGAACACTGCGACAACATCCTTTGAATGGCGGTATATTATAGGACTCCTACCTGTATACGTAGACATAGGCAGAATACGGAATATGTAAAAAGCAGCACATTTGTCTGTGACTACGTGACATGTACTCAAAGGAAGCCCTTTGACTTGTATTCACCTACACACTTTCAGTTCACGTAGAATACTTCACAGTCACATCGCTCCTTTGCATACAGGAAAACTCTCCCAGAGCACCAA
>NW_021156681.1:0-2077 GCF_002837175.3 Physeter macrocephalus | reverse complement strand
CAGCGTCTGCGTTCGACGCGAAGTGTCCAGGAGGCGCAAGGTAGTCACTTTCGGCGAAGCGTGCAGTGGGAAGGTAGGTGGCAATCAGTTTTACAAGCAAAAGCGTGTAGTTCACAGTACATTCACACAAGCATGAGCATACGTGAGAGAGCGGACACACAAACGTAGGTAAACATTAGTGTATTTGCATACATTACGTACAGATGTTTATATATCATATCTAGATGCTGGCCATTAATATGAATACACGTGTTTGCCTGCTCGTGTGTTTGTTTTCCAGTTTTCGTCTCTGTTGGCCTATTACTCTGTTGAACTATCTGGGTATCCGTGTGTACACGGATATACGCGAGTGTGCATCCCTCACAACGTATGTGCCGCTGTATACTCTGGAAAAAAATCGTACGTCTACCTCTCGCATGGAAAGATATTATGTAACTAGATTATGTAGCAGGACACTGGGACATCGCTGCAGCGGGGTAGCACCCCTGGTACGTTGCATAATCATTGTGTCTGGAGCCTAACACGTAAACGTATATT
Organism: Physeter macrocephalus; assembly: GCF_002837175.3. Classification (NCBI taxonomy): domain Eukaryota; kingdom Metazoa; phylum Chordata; class Mammalia; order Artiodactyla; family Physeteridae; genus Physeter; species Physeter macrocephalus. The sequence continues at coordinate 1,540 of NW_021156681.1, read as the reverse complement.
CTCTAGCTGAAATTTTTCGGGAAAGTGTTATGTCGCTGGTTGTTGCTTCTAGACGGTCGCTTATCAATGTACGTACAAGAAACGCTCTCTCCATCAGCATGCGTGACAAACAGATTCGGCTGTGTGTGCACGTATTCACTGCGTGTCCACGTACATCTACACCACGTATACGTCTGGACACGTGATAAGCAAATGATTCACATGTTTATGCTTCCTCACGTTGTTTATTCTGTCACCAGTGCATGAAGCATTTAGAGAAATGCTGACGTCTACTATGCCTGTTTGAATGTGCGCCATGAGATGGACGACGTGTACACGTGCTCTCACTTGCGCAAGTCCAGTTTTATACCAGTCAAAGGTTTTAGAGTCTTGTCCACACGCTGCTGCGGAGAGTCAGTGACACCACATTGCCCTCTCAAGGAGGAATATCTCACCGCTCCTGTGCTAGGACGCACGGACATGCTGAAAATGGGAGCATTTTCTCACGTGGGCATCTGCACACCGAATCCGGCATGATCCGAGGTGCCGGATTACACGTTGCTGATGTGGAACTGGGCCTTCCGCGCAGAGTGCAGTGCCCGGGAGCCGTTCTTTAGGCACTGCGGCAGTAGCCGTGACGCCTTCCCACTAGAACTGCTAATGTTACCTGCCGTACGAGGAAGAGAGGATGCGCGAGGCCGGCGACCACGGAACATTCCTGCTGGAGGACATATAGAACCATACGGTAAGCCGGAGACACTTCAACACGGCCCAACTGAATTTGAGCGAGCGACGTAAGTAGAGTATATTTACGTGTTTCATGTCGGCTACTGTGTACAGAGGCGGTTGGTTTGAGAAAATTCTCACGTGGAAGTTCAGAGATAGCAAACGACCGTCCCCCAAGGATCATGAGATCCTGTTGCATCCAAGCGTTCGCGCAGATCCGCAGACCGTCTTGAAACAATCTGCTAAAGCAAGGGATGTCTAACGAGTACCACAAACGCTTCTACCTCCGGAACACTTTTATGGCGTGCCGCTGCGGCTCACTAGGTGGACTTCAGCACGGTGAAAACGTGTTCTACGTTGCACGTGCCACCCAACGATTTCGACAGCCACTTGAGAACTCCGAACTTACGTATAGGCCCCGCTGACCACCAATTCCTTACAGCCTTTCATGCGAACTGCTACTGACTTGTGACGCAACAGGGTCGTTGCCGTAAATAATGGCCTACTGTGTTGCGAGAATCCTAACATCAGGTGCTATCCTAAAAGCACACATACGCTGAATGAGTGACGGCAAGTCAAGTCAAGTCCGCCCATAACAGCGTGTAAAAGTACACTGCCTCCAGTGACGGAGATCGTAAGCTTCTTTTGTAATTTAGTCGCTGAGGCGTTGCAGCACTTGAGGGAGCAGTGTTGTAGCGCGGAAAAGAATTCTAGGCCTCCTCGCAGGAGCAGCAGCAGCAGCAGCGAAAAGGACTATACCAGCAGCAAACTGATGGCGGCCGCGCCACCCTCAAAATACATGCTTCCCTTCTGCAGAACTGCATAGAATGACACC
>NW_021156680.1:0-2077 GCF_002837175.3 Physeter macrocephalus | reverse complement strand
GCCAAGAAGTTAGGAGTTACTCTAGCCTTGTCAATCTGCTACGACTGTCGAAACATAATCAGGTATATTCTTCGCCTTCCCCACAACGCTCCGACGTTTTGATTTAGTAGCGGTCACCGTGCTTCGCCTTAGCACCGGAACACTTATTTGCGCAGGAAAATGGAAAACGTGTAGAGCAAGTGGTAAAGCTATACAGCAAGTCTAGTATAATTCCTGGGGCCCCAGCAGGGCCCGCGCCCTGTTAGTCAGAGAGGCTGACGTTCCTTTACAGCCTTTTGACCGTGCGTGGCTTGGGTGGCTCTGCCTTGCCCCTGATCTGGACACCTGGCTAACGGGTTGGCAGCAGTGGCAGGCAGTACCAGTTGCATCGATCCGCGGTAGCGTCAGCTCGTCCTGCACCGCGAGGAGCACGCACGTCCCGGGAACCACAGCTGTCTGCTGCGGGCCTGTGCCCGTCCGGCTCAGTCTCTTCACGCGGAATCCATTCGACTTTCCCAGATGTTCCACCTGAAAATTATCATGTGTGTTGACTCACAACCAGGCAGAGTCGTGGTTTTCTTTGCTACCGAGGGGGGCACATTCTTTTCAATGTAAAATATGTCATCGTCCACTTTGCCCGTATGCTGCTGTGAGGTGCTCTTTTTTCCTTGAGTGTTGTATCTGTTGCGGCGCAATCAAATTAAGAGCCACCAGGTTGCGTAGCACTAGCAGCAACGACCTCGGCGCTCAAATGTGTCAATACCGGTCATGTGTGCCTCGCGAACAGCCGTATATTTTGCGGTGGCACAGGCAGCATTAACAAGCGCCTATCGACTACTGCATGCAAAGCAAAATTTATTGCCCACCGCTTTATCTGGCACAGGGAACCTCGCGGCACGCTGGTGCCTCCTTGTAAGTTAGACATGCCCAAGTAAGGCATGAACCTATGCTGTTTGAAACCAGTGACTCTGCGTGCAAAGTCATAAGTACGTCATGTTCATGATGAGGACATCATGAACGGGCTCTCGTACTGTAGCCATTCGAACACGTACGGCCGACCACATCGGTGCCGGATCCACGGGAGCACACGGTGCATTGTCTTGCACCTGAAAAGCAGGTGTGGCCGGTTCCCTCGTCTCAAGGCACGCGGAGGCATGTCTCTTTGAAGTGTACGCCGAATGCAGCGCACAGTGTGCAGCTTCTTCCCCTTCGCCGTACGGGCAGCGGCAGTTCCCATGGATGTGTAGGAAAAATTTTCTGCTGGCAAGGTTTTCTTAGTCACGGCCTGACGTCGGCAATGCCTTTGGCGGAATAGTCTGGCCAACTTAAGGCTATTACCACTCTCCGCTGGACTAGACAAAGTTGAGAAGGCGACAACGGTGCAGTGGCCAATGACTACAGGTAGTGGCCGCCGCTACTTTCCACTGGAAACGTCTCCCAGACGACTTGGAGGACGTCGCTTGAGGAGATAGGCAGCCACTTGTTTTCCTCGTATGCAGTCGCCCCCTCAGAAGCCGCCATGCAGGGTTAGTTCACCGCTCATGGCACAGCGGAAGAGCACGACGAACTCTGTAGACCAGTGTGGGTCAATGTAAAGGATTTCTTCTGTGATCCTAGCAGGTAGCCTTGGCTGCTTTGCTTCAAGCGAACCCCTCCGTCGCTGCGATATGTCTTGTATTTGGACAAGGGAATTTAGGTGCGCTGGGAAGTGGTACATGTTTCCACGCGCGTGCTTCTGTCAGTGCCCCAAAAAAGCCGTGGAACTCAGACCTCCGTTTGCAGTACTTCTGCACGCAGATACGCGGGTCCACCTTTTCAGGATGTTTTCACACTCGTGCTTCCGTGACATACATGCATACAGATACATACGCGGTAACTGTGTACTAGCAGCGGGCATACGTGAATTGTTCTCTTTCTCTGATCCCGTTTTTCTCCCTGCCCACGCTGCGTGGGGACGCCCCCGTGCGACTCTTTCTCCGAAATAGTCCAGCAAGTTGGGAGAAAAGCAGTCGTCGCACTGCATGGGCTGTCGCATATATAGAGGCGTTTCTGCAGAAAGCAACTTACCGAGCCTCTCTTAACGCAAACGCTCTTAGCA
>NW_021156679.1:1664-2078 GCF_002837175.3 Physeter macrocephalus | reverse complement strand
TCACTTCATTTCGACCTAACAAGAGCCGTCTAAGAGGGCGCCGTTTCTACGCATTTTCTCTGTGGGTCTGTGCTAAGAGCCTCCCCTGGAAACTGCTAAGCCCTTTTCCCACGCTTGCCCTCGTCATGACGAGTTCCCCTCAACCCACCGCATTCTCAGCCAATTTCTCTACGTTACGTAAACATGCGTCTGTCGAGCCATTGCTGTCCGCCATTCGTCAGCTAACAGACTTCCATAGGAGAGCCTCTGTAGAGACTTTTGTTTCGGGTGCAGATCGTCCGCGTTGAGCTCACCAGCTGAATTGTTTACCTCGGCAGCTGATTGCCATGACAGTGTCTTCACCGTCGCCCCCTATCGCCGGCTCATACACTTCGATTCCGCTGCCTCATACCTGTACGTCACTGCCTGATATCC
>NW_021156679.1:0-484 GCF_002837175.3 Physeter macrocephalus | reverse complement strand
GAAGCACACCGCATCTCTCTGTTCGTCTACTAGTTGCAAAACAACAGCTCCTGCATACCTGGCCGACAAAACGGCGCTTGGGCAAAAGGCTGATGTACCAGCAGGGGTCAGAGCCTGTGCGTCCTCGTGGCTGTACGTCTACGTGGGTCTTGCCCTATGCGCCTACCGCTTCATCTCGTCTGCGAAGGACATATGTGCTACGCTGAGTTATTCAATGGTCCTAGGTTTTGACTATTGGCGAAGGCGCTTTAGACGTCTGCCCTGGCCTGTGTGTGTGTCTCTGTGCTTCTTCTGCAGACGACGCTCGCCTTGTCACCGGGCTTTACCAGTAACCATCGACGAGTTCGTTCCGCTGGCCGACAATTCCGATCACATCTCGCACACGATTAAAATTGCCGATGAGAATGCGGAGGTGTTCTGCGCGCCATTCTTGGATGCTGCTGCTCTGTTCAGTATCTGTTCGCTCCACGACGCGTTACCGTCG
>NW_021156678.1:0-2078 GCF_002837175.3 Physeter macrocephalus | reverse complement strand
GTGTGTGTGTGTGAGAGAGAGAGAGAGAGAGAGAGAGAGAGAGAGAAAGGGAGAGGGGATAGAAATAATGTGCATGAAAGCATTTAAAAAATAACAATCCAACATAATTTTGTTTTTTTTATGATTAACATAATGATTACTCATTTTCACAGTTTTGAAACCTGTCCCAAAAGAAATTTAATCAAAAACTCCCATATGTTTTGGGGATTAAGTGTGACATATTGGCAACAAGTAAAGACAGCCACATATATGGCTACAAAATTTATTTTCTATACAATTTCATTCAAAGTAATTAATAATACACATGAATAAGAAATGTTTAAGTAATAGGAGCATAACCGAGAAGAACAGGTGTACCTCCCGACTGTGGGAGATCGGTTACATGATTTAATGGAAATAAAAGTACAGTAATTATATTGATATTCTTGACAAAAATTCTTGGAAGAACAGCAAACCGCTGCTATGTATTTCTTACTGTAAAAATTTAATAAAGGGAAACCTCACTTAAAATCTGGAGCTCAGAAAGGGGACCCCTCATGCCTGACTAGGATAGCAGAGCCCAACAGGAAGAAGAAAGACTCCCTCTTCTTTCCTGGTCACAACTCAGCCAACCAAAAGCCATGGACCTTTTTAAGGCTCTCCCAACTCCCTTTCTCCCTCTATAAAAGAGTTCTCCTTTCCATTTTTGCTGGGGACTTGCCTGGGTCTCACCATGATTGAAGACCCTGAATTGCAATTATTTGCTGATCCCAGATAAACCCACTTTTGCTGGAAAAATAACTGGCTGTCTATTCTTTTTAGCTCAAAATTATAATGGGTCAAAAAAGAAAAACTGAGGATAACAGAGGCCTTATTAAAATTGCACTTTCCTAAAATTTTTATAACAGGCTTTCCCACTGGAACATCTACTTGAAATTCCTGGTAGTAGTTTCCTAGAACATTTGAAAATAAGTATATAAAAAAAAATCCTCAAATAATGATTGACTTTTTAATTATGAGGAAAATTATTTACTAGATTTCACATTAAATTGTAGAATATGTTTGTTTTTTAATTGTATTTAAGGATTTTGAAATTTAGTTAGACTTACATGAAACTGAATTATTTCTTATCTATATGTTAGTTACTTTTTATTGATTTATTCTGCTTTATTTAATGGCATTGTAAAGGGAAGTTATTGAAATTAAATTTATAAAATACATACCCTCAGTGTAGTTATTTGAATTGAAGTGGCTGTTTCATTTGTGCAAGACTCCCTTGCCATTCTTCTCCCTTCATGCATGTTACATATATGACCGAGTTACTATTGTTTTACATTCTTAGTGGTATTTCCTATCATACTCCTATGTTTACTAGATGCTTGTAGTCTGTACCTAGTCTCCATGAGAGGGTGGGTAGCAAGTGGACATTTATAAACATTTCAGAGTTGGTTGTATTTCAAAACCCATAATCTGATCCAGATCTCACTGCTTTTTGCCAAGAATCACCTCATTTTCTGTTTTCCTTTGATCTAATTTTTAACATAATTTAATTTTGCTGTTCTTTATAATAACAATTCACATCTGCAATTTCTGCTTTTTTGTATAAAACTGTTTTAGGAGTTTCCATCTACAATATATTGTATTTCTACTTATCAACTAAAGGAATTCTAGAATCACTCTCTTGTTCTTCTGTGCCTTATTTATGGTTTTACAGTTGATTCTTTCAACATAGACAGAAGGTATTTCTTAAAGTTCTGTCTTTGATCATGTAATCTTGTTTGGACAAAGGAAGACTAAATCAAGTGTCAGCTTGTATTTTAGGGATTGCCTTGTGCAGAATATTGACTCCTGCTGCTCCAATACTCTGTTAAAAAGAAGTGCATGCAATAGCAAAGTTATAGAAGCAGATATAAAGTGATTTTTGAGTTAATATAGAAAGTGATTTAAAGAAAATAATGTACTAATTGGCAAATTTCCTATAGATAACTTTAAAATAAATTTTTAAGTGGATTTTCTGTACGATGACTCCATTCCATTATTAAAAATAGCCTTGTGGGGCTTCCCTGGTGGCGCAGTGGTTGAGGGTCCGCCTGCCGATG
>NW_021156677.1:1446-2078 GCF_002837175.3 Physeter macrocephalus | reverse complement strand
TAATTTCATTCTTTTACATGTAGCTGTCCAGTTTTCCCAGCACTACTTAATGAAGAAACTGTCTTTTCTCCATTGTATATCCTTGTCCTTTGTCATAGATTATTAGAGCATAGGTGCGTGGGTTTATCTCTGGGCTTTCTATCGTGTTCCATTGATCTGTGTTTCTGTTTTTGTGCCAGTATCATATTGTCTTGATTACTGTAGCTTTGTAGTATAGTCTGAAGTCAGTGAGTCTGATTCCTCCAGCTCCGTTTTTTTTCCCTCAAGATTGCTTTGGCTATTCGGGGTCCTTTGTGTCTCCATACAACATTTAAGATTTTTTGTTCTACTTCCGAAAAAAATGCCATTGGTAACTTGATAAGGATTGCATTGAATCTGTAGATTGCTTTGGGTAGTATAGCTATTTTCACAATATTGATTCTTCCAATCCAAGAATATGGTATATCTCTCCATCTGTTGGTATCATCTTTAATTTCTTTCATCAGTGTCTTATAGTTTTCTGCCTACAGGTCTTTTGTCTCCCTAGGTAGGTTTATTTCTAGGTATTTTATTCTTTTTGTTGCAGTGGTAAATGGGAGTGTTTCCTTAATTTCTCTTTTAGATTTTTCATTGTTGGTGTATAGGAATGCCAG